>NC_056747.1:578674233-578706733 GCF_019279795.1 Protopterus annectens | reverse complement strand
TGTTCCAAGCCAAGTCCTCCACCACCCTCTTTGTGAAATCAGTGCTGTCAGTGTTCCTGTTCAAAGTAGATGACACATGAACTCACTTTGGTTTTTACACACACACACACACACACACACACACACACACACACACACACACACACACACACACACACACACACACACACACACACACACACACACACACACACACACACACACACACACACACACACACACACACACACACATACACCTGGAAAAGGCTGTTACAGATTTACTAGCTCTACCACCTTTGCCCAGGCTATGAGGTAGATATACTGCCACCAGAACACTCACAAAGCCAGCTACTCTAAGGATCTTACCAAGGTACCCAAATATACTGAGTGAAATTAATACTAATAAGAATGGTGATGTTGGCCAAACAGCAAGGCTTTCAGGAGCGGCCACAGTGTCACCAAATAAATATAAGTACTCTCAAAGATTAACAAATCTCTAAATGACCAATCACAATGAAAAGGTTAAATATATTTAATAATAAATAATAAAAGGACATGAAAATGCTAAATATCTATCTACAATAAACACCAGAGTTTCAATCATAGGAAATATTAAAAGTAACACAGATAAATAGATTCACACAGATAAAGAAAAACAATACCTAACTAATCTCACTATATTTTCCAGACTGATTAAAGGATTAATGTGCCCTAGTTCATTTACTAGAGCAAGGCAAGATGAAGTGGGTGAGTAGTCTTCTTATCAGGTTTCACAAACAGGCTGCTCTGAGACTTCTGCTTCATCTAGTATTAAAACATAATTTCAGTGCTGGATTACAGAATGACATCACATACATCTGGTCATCTGACTTCTGGTTCCCACACTACCCCCTTAACTAGAAGCTTCACCAGAATCATGCAAATATGTGTCATCATACACACACATAGAGCTTTGCTAAGATGTGTTATAGCATCTGGAAGGTATAAAACCATTTAAAAAATATGTCAAACCTTCTAGGGTAGAAATTAGTTGAATCCTAAGGAAAATACCGTAGGATTCCTAGTCTTAGTTTTCACAGACATTTCATCTCTGGCTGCAGAACGGTGAGAAACAATCTTTATAGCCTAAACCAGGTAATTTCATTTCAGACTATTTTTCAAAGTTAATAAAAACCACAAAAAGCATGTGAAGGCATTTTAGCCAAGACGTCAGATAGAATAAAGTTCTTAACAGTTGTAGTGGTCACTGGCCTGTGGTTTTTGTTATTTTTCAAAGTCAGCTAGACTGAGATTAACCTCTTCTCTTCCAGTATCCTCTGTTACAATATATTCATTTCAACAGTTACAATACAGTCTGACATACATATCTGTTTCTTTTCTGTCCAGCAGGACCCACTGTTGATGCAATTTAACACAAGTAGCTTTACAAATGCATTTTTAACATAAGCACCTGTACAAATTAGTCTGTTATACAATTAACATATTATTATTTAAAAAAACTCCCACCGGCTATGCTGGCATATATTACACATCCACTGCCTTACTTCTCCTGGCATAGATGGCAATACTTCACATCATCACAGTGTGTATAAAACTAAATAGATTGATAGATATATGTGTGTAAAGGAACAAAGCATTAGCTGTCAAATAGAAAAAAATGTTTAATGTGAAGGCCAGAATACCAACAAGTTTCTTCTCCACTGTTTTATATACAATGAGAATAAGATTTCCTTGAGGTATTAAATAAAGGACATTTGAACATGACAATTAGATTAAATGCTCTGGCAAAAACACCATGTTCCCATACTGCTTTACAGACAGGCTGTAGTTTAAATACATTTTTTTACTTAATTGTATTACTGTAAGATAAGTACTGTTCACAAGTGAAAGATATAGTGGACACTATAATTCATGGATCATGTTACAGCTAACCTTTGCATTATATCATAAGTATTGAAAATAGTTTACATATTCACATGCAAAATGTACTAATTTATGAGTAACTACCATAAAGGCTTGTGAAAGTGTAAAATCAACCTTTCTGATGTCACTTAACTGAAAGTTAATCTGTACTTGAATGTGCACAATGTGTGTCCTGCATAAAATGCCAAGCATGTTTGTATAGCCATTTATATGACCTGATCAGTAGAGCAATTTATCCAATGTTTGATTTATCTTTTAATCATACAGGTGAAAGTAAAAGACTTACAGATATTAGAACATTAAGTACAAGTTACTACAAGGAAAACAACCAAATAGTTTGTTCATTAATGGGCCAAAGTGCATGTGCGTGTGTACTATATATATATATATATATATATATATATATATATATATATATATATATATATATATATATATATATATATATATATATATAGGTCTGCTTCACTAGGTCGACACATCACAATATTGACAAAAAGAAAGTCGACCACAAAAGGTCACCATCAGAAACGACACACTAAACTAAGCATATGTTTGTAAAATCCTCTCTTCATGAAATCTACAAAAAACAAAATAACATTGTTTTTTGCAGGGGTGCAAACCCTCCCTTTGCATTTTCCACACCCACTGCTAATTATATATACTAACTTCAAGACTGCACATTCCTTGGGGAATGAGAATATTCCTTTACCTGGGGATTGTCCATCTATCATAACTGTTGACCTTTTGTGGCCAACTTTCTTGCTGTCAGCATTGTGATGTGTCAACATAGTCAGATTTTACTATGTATGTATGTGTGTGTGTGTGTGTGTGTGTGTGTGTGTGTGTGTGTGTGTGTGTGTGTGTGTGTGTGTGTGTATGTGTGTGTGTGTGTGTGTGTGTGTGTGTGTGTGTGTGTGTGTGTGTGTGTGTGTGTGTGTATATATATATATATATATATATATATATGTGTGTGTGTGTGTGTGTGTGTGTGTGTGTGTGTGTGTATATACTTCTAGTAACATATTGTCTATGGATAATGTATATGTGCCTTTAAATATCTATTCAGAACACGTACTGCAGACTAGAGTGCAGCAATATTCCCACAGCAGTTAGCTAGATTCCGAAGTATTAATTGTCATTTATTACAATTTAAAAATGGAGTAGCCCGGAGGGCTGAACATGGGAAGTTAGTTTCTCATATGGATTATACTGTGTTGAAACACTGTTTTTAGAAATGAATGTTGGTCCTGGGAGAGGACATTTCTTTTCATACAAGACGGTCTGCATCCTGAAGGTACTGTATGGACATTGATACTGTGATGAGAATTTATTATTGTATTATTTGCATTCTTTTTAAACTGTAAATCCAGTTAGTTAACATTTTGATTTGTGGATTTCTGAATAGAATGTTGTACATATGTTCTGCCTCTGGTGTCATTTTTAGCTAACACTGGTGGTGTGTATATGGGAAGTTGGACAAGGACTCATCAATTTTTAGTTCCTGGCAGTATCTCTGCTGTCTAGTGCCGACTATATAAATTACCTATCACACTATCACTGTTATGTTTCTGACATGGTTAACTGGTGACTGCAATCATGAAAAAGTTACTGGGAAAAAATTACAGATAAAAGTAGGGATGGACCAAAGGCTGGTGTACCTGCAAGAACAGTTCATTATGTTGGTCACCATGGCTGCCAACTCCATGATGCTGCCACTGAAGCAACTAGGCCAGGGGTATGACTTGGAATCTTCTTTAGTGGCACCTGAGTGTTATGCTACTAGGGAGAACCAGAGCTGAGACAACTGTTCAACAATCCTGTCTTCTCAGCTGATTGGATAGGCAATGAAAATATACCAGGATGTGGATGAGAGTTATTGCATGAACAATGATAAAATTAAGGAAGAACTGTTAGTCAATACTGATATAATCCCTGAGGTGCAAGCAATAAAATTTGATAACTGAGCGCTCAGTGTAGATGAACCAGTAGGTACACAAATGAATGATGAAAGCATATTTTAAAGCTCCATGTTGAACCAAATAACAACAGTAAAACAAACATTTTATCATTTTTAGCACAAAACAGATTTAAAAGAGTTTGTTTAGTAAAATAAGCAAATGGTTACTGAGCAATGATCCCCCAAAAACTCTGGTAAGCTAGAAACTTTAGTAGTATACATTTAGTTAACAATGCAATACTTAAAAACAAATTGTCTACTTCTAAGGCTAACACTAAAGTAAGAAATGCACCTTCTGTGAAACAAATTAGCAGTATGTACTTTGTTGATTTGCTTTAAACATGGGAAGAAAGGTCAAAATATTACTTTGTGAGCTGCTAACATTGATGAAAATATTGCCAGTAGGAATGTAAGGAAAAAATTAAACAAATGGTTTGGGTGAAGCTGAATATAGGATAACTGAGACATCCATGTGTCATTGTGTTGCAACCAAACTTGTAAAACATACAGTGATTATTTTTGAAGAATGAGAAAGTCAAGCTCTGATAGTTTCTGAAAACTTTTTTTTGGATAGGTTGTGTTTTCTTGAATGAATTTTGTATTTCTAGGCAATTAATTGTAGGCCACATAGATGCATTGTAGTACCCTAGTATTAGTTCTAAGCATGCTATATAGTATCTTGTGAATGAAATATCATTTTTAGACAATTACTGTAAACAATGTTGAGACTAATAAACAGGTGGACTGTGTTTCACACCCTACTAATGTTAGTGTTTTATATTGTTTTGTGAAAACAACATGGTAGCAACATTACAGTTCATCCTCTAACTGCAGGCAAGCCTGTTTATCAATCTATGCAAAAGGTGTATGTAATACTAATGTACTGAAGCTGTTTATCTAATTCTTACTCTTTTGTGTTGTAACAACTGTTGGCTACTATTTTATGCCTGTGCTACCTCTGGAGGGTTTTTTAATATCTTTCAGAGTGAATCTTCAGGGTAGGAAGTGGCCTTTTGCTTTCCACTGCATACACTATCCCTGTAGATTACCTTGCAAACATTATTCAGTACTTAACTTATCTTCCTCCTAGCCTATTCCTATGCTTATTCTATTAGCTAAGCATTCCTCCAGTTTTGGAGTTGCATTTCACTATTTTCAGACTTTGCTTATTGGCTAATATATATTCTTTTTCTCTATTACAGCTCTGCTTGCTGCAGTAAACCACATTTTCCTTGCCAAAATATCCACATGTTAAAGGGACTTTAGGAGAAAGCATCATGTCTAGTAAGCAATACTAAGCAATTAGCATAGTCAGTCATGCTTCTGTGTCATCAGCTACTCCATGCACTCATTTCCTTCTGTAAGCTTAAAATAAGAGTATGTTTTTGTTTGGGGGCCATATTTTATGTAAATAATACTAAATGATGCCAACTGCAAAACTGCATCATTATTTAATAGATTTTTCTCATTGCATAGTATGAAATCTTCTTAAAACCTAGATCGTAACAGCTGTTATGGCACTCTGTACTTAAACTTGAGCTCCCTAAATTGTTTTTAGCAGTTAATGTCTTAAGAATAAATCTGATCTGCTTGCCCTTGCTACACTTGGGCTCATGTCATTCCCATACCCTACCCTTAATTCCCACCCACCCACCTCCTCTTATAATGCTGAAATATTTACCTCCTCTCTTAAAATTAGCGGCCACAAGAATCTATGTATAATAGATGTATGTATACCCCTGGAAATACATAAACATAGATGGAAAATGTATTTCTTGGGCATCAACCAAAATCTTTCAGGAAACTATAATATTTGGAGTCCTGAATATCGACTGGCAAACTATAGATACTAAAAACCCTTCTAATACCATAAACTTACATGAATTTACACAACTCATCTGTACTCCTTCCAGATGCAATATATGTTCCAACAGAACTTCCATTATAGACTGAGTTCTTACAAATAACCCAAATAAAATTAACTATGCAAATACTATTCCCGAAATCTTAAGCAACCACATAGCATTTTTTTTCAATAAGAGACAATAATCATAACCTAAAATAACATTGCTATAAAATTGCCCACCATCTCTCCACCTTTAACAAAGGCACTTTCATCTCAAACATAAAATCATTTATCTGGGAGTTCTGAATACAACCCATCTAGATCAGGGGTGTCCAAACTGTTTCTTTCAGGGGTCACTTACCATACAGTTCTGGGGCCAAATACCATACTTGCCAAGGTTTGTGGGGCCACATTACCATGTCCAACATGTATCTCTCCATTCACAACAGTTTGATATAGGACATACTGAGGGACAGATAAAATGCTTCAGTGGGCTGGATTGTGGCCCTAGAGCCACCTATTGGGCACACATGGTCTAGATGAAGCTGTATCACTATTTAACTTTACATTTCTAAAAATGCTATGAGGTTGCACCCATAAGGATCAAAAGAGTCAACTCTGTCTTTCAAAAGAAACTAAACATCTTATGAAAAACAGGGATAAAGCCTGGAGAACCTGTAAGCAAACCAGTTCAGCTGCCAACAACCAAAGATCCAAACAACTCAGAAATACCACTAAAATCAAAATCAGGTCTGGCAAAAAAAAAATACTGTGTAAAATTACAGTCAATAAATCATAAAAAAAAAACAAGATATTCTGGTACACTATTAACCAAATACAACATCCTACTCACAATAGCCAAACAGCCACACCACAGTTGCTGTTAGAGATTGCTAAGCTAATCAATTTAATTCACACTTCCTAAATTCTTTCCTCATGCACCTCTCCAAGCTAACCTAGATCATGCCTCTCACTCTCCTGCTTTCCAGGCTTCTCTACTTTATAAATGGTACTCATACTCTACAAAATGTTATCTTGTAACACTGCTTCAAATAGTTTAGATAATCTCATATGCATATTACCTATTGCACCGTACACAGCTTTTATAGCAGTAAAACATTGTAAGATATTTCAAATATCTGTAAACTGTAAATATCTATGCATTTATTTATTTATTTAATGTTTGTTTACTGGGATGATCCGACTGGACAACAGTGTCCATTTTCAGAGGAGGCCCGAGGAGAAAAGCTCCAGCAAAGTACATTTTTACTAATACATGTCTAGTACAACAAAGAAAAAGTTTACTATACAGCTTATATGTATCTACTTACAGTCTAGCAGAGATCAGTAAAGCAGTTTATATACATAGGAGATTAATCAAAAAATATATACATGAAAGATGAGATTAGCACATAAATAATGTAGAAATACAGTACAGCATGTCTTAGATTTTCTTAAGCCTCTACACTTCATTTAGTATGTCATCTAACAGAATACCATTTACAACTGCGAGGAAGACAACAGGATATAGGTAAGGGAGAAGGATGTTACAGGAGTTATAGAGTGGATAGGAGTGTAGTTAGAGGTTATATCTGAGCGAGGGAAAGTTATCCAGGGTTAGTACATGAGCAGTGCCAGGTAGATCTTAGGTGATCTTTTAGTAGATTCTTAAACTTGGTGGTGCTGGAGGTGGATCTAATATCGATGGGTAGGGAGTTGCAGATTTTGGCGATACTGTTTGAGTATAGTGGGTCACCAGCATTCTTGCTACTTTTAGTGATGTTTACTAGGTTTTTGTAACTGGAGTGCAGGGTCTGGTCATTGGAATAGTGAGTAAGTAGGGTTTTGAGAGCGTGAGTTTTTTCAGGTTGCTTGAATATTTGGTGGGCTATGGAGAGTTAGTTAAAACTTAGTAGGTTGGGGAATTCTAGCCATGAGAGTTTTTGAAAGCATGACAGTGATGGGACCTGTAGTTGGCATCTGTAGCAACTTTGCTACTTTATTATAGTAGCTATCTAGTTTGTTTATGCAAGTTTTCTTGAGGTTATAAGGATGTGAGACGCATATGGGAGTGTGGAGAGAAGGTGGGTTGTGGCAATGGAGATTTTGGATTTGACTGTTAAGAAAAGTTTGTTCCTGTACAGGGTACCCATTGGTGTGGACCTTTTTGATTGTTTGATTTATGTGGAGATCAAATTTCATGTTTTGGTCTATTACTACTCCCAGGAGTTTGTTGTGTGAGACTGGGGTAATTATGGTATTGTTTGCTGAGGTGATTTTGAATAGCGACATATGTTTCTCATCTTCAGATATAATATTGTATACATAACTTGCATGGTGAACTATATTTCAGTGTCAAACCTTACGTTAATCCAACTGTAACTACTTTATATTGTGTTAAATAGTACTGGTATTTACTTTTCTGAATTGTATTAACTATTTGTTCTGTTGTTTTATATGAAGCTTTCCATCAGCCCTCTGCTGAAAAGAGGTAGTCTGCCTACCCAGTTGGACCATCCTGGTAAACAAATGCAGTAAATAAATGATTCCCTTTGTCCAGCTTTCCTTGATGTGTAAATGTAAAATTAGTAACCATTATAAAATTGAGGTAATATGCCTTCATTGGGGAGAGAAAAAGGTATTTACTTACAAGTTTAAAAATTCAGACAACTCTGGGAAAACTTTTGTATCCCGTAGTTATAACCCCTGATTTATTCTATAATGTACTGTTAGGAAAGACGCCCCCCATTTTAAAGAATTGTGTAAAATGTAGGAAGAGTGATAACTCATGGATCCAATATGGCAAGCTTATGCACTCACTCATTATAAGAATCGTCAAAACCAGTAGAACTAGAGAAGGAGTAAGAATTTGGTTATGGTTTGACAGTAAAAATGTAATGGTTTATTATCAGATGCATGAGCCAAGTACAGAGCAACAGAAACCCTGAGCTTTAAGAGATTCCAGTAGAGCAGCTGAAGATAAACCAAGATCATGTAGTTGTGCTAATTTCCCTCATGAAAAACAAATTTCTGGCCAAATGGCAGGGGCCATTTGAGGTGATGGAAAGAATAAATGTGGTTGTGGTTAACTATAATGTTAGATAGCCAGCAAAGAGCAGAAAGAGCAAATTTATCAGTTAAAGTTTTGAAGCCATGAAAATAATATAGATTTCTGAAGAGAGAGCTGACGAAACCAGAATACCAGAAGTACAGACAGAAAAATCTTTGTGAAAAATAAAACATCAGCAAAGAGCAGGAGCTGTGAGTTTGTATTAAGAAATAAAGGAGGATTCTCAGAGGTGCACGGGAAAAAAACAAGCTAATGGTACAATACAGAGGCAATCCCTGGGATAAAGCTTACCTTGAGACCTTTTAGAGTATCGATCACAAAAATAGTGGGAGAAATTTACAAAAATGTTCAAATTATCTGTGTTATACAATTCACAGAGCAACTGAAGCAGCTCGGTACTGCTAGTCTAATAACTTGATGGTAGTATCAGTTCTGAAATGACTTAGGAAATGGAGTAGTATTAAAAAGTATTATAGCTTTGCCATGCTTGGAATTCAAGAGTTATTATAGAACCCAGGGAAAGCTCGACATTTCACAACGCTAGAGTTAAGAAAGGGATACTGCAGATACCTTGGCTTCCTGGTAGAAGGAGGGTAGTTGTAGCATGTTGGTTATGGAGAATATGTTTGCATCTTAATGTATACTGCAGCATGAAATCTAGGAGTCTTCCCACAGCAATTAGCTATATCACAGGTCTTAACTGGCAATTGCTATGACATAAAAGGAAGGCTAAATTCAGGAATTTAGTACCAAACATGGAGGATCATCTGAGAGAAGATCTTCATTAAAATGATAACTTAGAAACATTAAGTGAAAGAATCCAGCTGAGAATAACTTTTGGAGTGTAACCTGTGGACGTTACAGGTTATTAGAGCTGAAACTGTAGAAAGAAGAGATAACCCAAAGGTAGTGTTATGATGGAGAAAGCAAGCATTAATTGAGAGTTGAAGCAGTGCTCATTGCATAGGTTTTTAGACTCCTATCTCCCACCTCAGTAAAAAATAAATTACATTGTACTTTGTCTAGGAACAATCCTCTCCTGTCTATTACACAGATACATTTGCTGCTTACTGTCTGGATTCCCAAATCCACCTGTTATAAATCTGTTGTCTTTTTTCCAGAGATTTCTCCCACCCACCTTCTACCTCCCACTGAGAAGCACTACTAGTGTTACACTGAATAGTTCTGCTATGTTATGTCTAGACATGGTATAACTCTTTGGTTGATACAAAAAGATGGTCAGCAGGTGTGCGAGACCGACAATCCCCAGGTAAGGGAATATTCCCTTTCCCTAGGATTGTGTGATACCAGAGTTAGTATATCTAATTCAAAGGGGGGAAGTGGGGGCACAGGATTTTTTTTTTTTTCAAAAAACTTTTTATTGAATTTTGAACAATACAGAAATATAACAGCAACAGCAATAATAGAATACATATTTAAAAATGAAACATTGGGAGATATTTATGATAACACAATTTTGTAAGATGAATGTTTTGTCTCAATGCAGTTTGAGAATATACACTTAACTATCTACATCGTATACAAAATGTTAACCAAAGAATATATCAAAATAAGTATTGAGCTAAGACAAAAAATAAGCATTAGGATATAAGTGAGATTGAGGTCTACAAATCCCATAAGGAGGGTGGCCATCTATACACTATTAATAATATGTAACACCTTTTCTAAAGCTTTATTAATATGTGTCGACTTCTTGGGACTTTTCACTATCATTTTCTGCGCACTGATGTATGTGTGGGCTAGAATTTTAAAATTATTCCAATTCAGTTTAGTACGATCTAACCAATTTTGTGTGATATATAATTTTATAAGAGAACATATGTATATTAGCACTTGCATGTCCAATTTAGAGAGATAAATATTTGGTATGTGTAGTATTGCAGTCTCCCAAGATAAGGTGGATTTGTGATAACCCATTTTCTGTAAACGGACTTTTAGGGAGGTCCAAAGTTTGTGTGAATGATGACAGGACCAAAAGATGTGTAAAAGATCTGCATTAGGGTGTGAACAACAAGAACATGAGGGTGATTTATTTGCATCAAATTTGTTGAGCTTAGAAGGAGTAAAGTATGCATTATTGTTTATCATTAGTTGAGTGTAAAAGAGTTTTTTGAAGGGCGAGTATTCTATTGTATTTTTGATAGCTGAGAGTTTCTGATTTATAGATATATGAGAGTTGTGTTTATCCCAATACGTAGAGAAGAGACACTCTTCACTATGAATTATTTGATTTATGAGATTATAAGATTTAGACAACATTTTCTCTGGGAGTATGAGGACTTTTAAAAACACTTTATAGTTGATAATATCGGTGCTATCTATATTGATGTGTAGGAATTTAGCATTAATTACATCTCTCAGTTGACGTAAGATGACTAGATATTTAATATTAACCTTGAGAATTTTGCGTACATTAGAGATAGTTTCATTCTTGTATTGCATTAGATCCCAAACTGTAAGATCTTTAATCAAGGGAAAATCTGAAAGATTAAAAGACATATTGTCTAAATTGATATTAGGATTTAAGTGAAGAGGTTGCATTAATTGAAATATATTTTCTAGATTTACAAGTTTTACCAAGACTTGAAAAGCAATAATTTTTTGTTTTAAAGAGTTAGGAATTTTAAATTTATTCGTTACTTCCAATGAAAGGAAAGGAAGAGCTAATGGGTTAATGTTTTTATTTGCAATATGTTGAAACCATAATTCTGTCCAAATAGAATTTTGATTAAACTTGCAGTCTTTAAATTTAAAATGGATAATAATTTGTTTGCCGAGATAATCAAGTAGTAAAGGTGAAAATTGGGAAGACCAAGACCACCCTTATTTTTAGGTAAGATTAGCTTAATGTAAGAAATTCTTACTGATTTAGGAAACCACAAGAAATTAGCCAAAATTTTATTGATTTTTGAGAAAAAGATTTTGGAATCATCTGATCCACCGCATTGAATTGAAATAACAATCTGGGAAGAATATTCATTTTTATTATAGCTGCTTTTGATAAAAGTGATAGATTTAGTAATTTCCATCTGTTCAAGTCAAGTATAATCAATGACCATATTTTAGCCAAATTATTTTGAAATGTGGAGAGACCATTATGATTTATATGAATCCCTAAATATTTGAAATTCTGAACTATCCGAAAAGTGAAATCAGGAAACATATATGTCTTGCGAACAAGTGGATTTATGGGAAGAATATGTGTTTTTTGAATATTAATCTGATAACCAGAAACCTCTGAGAATTTTTCAATGGAACAAATTAGTTTGGGAAGATCTGAGCAGGGTGTTTGAAAATATATTATAAGATCGTCTGCAAAGGCAGACAAACATACTTTAGTGTTAAGGATTCTAGGAATATTATGATATGTATTTTGCTTAATGTATAATAATAGAGGTTCTATATATAGATTAAATAAGAAAGGAGATAATGGGCATCCTTGCTTTGTGCCATTAAAGATCTTTATATTTTTGGATATTTTCCTGTTAATATAAAGAAAAGTATAAGAATTTTTATATAGCATTCTAATAGAGTCTATGTAAGTAGATGGTATATTGAAACAAAGCATGATATGAAACAAGAAGTCCCAATTGACCCTATCAAAAGCCTTAGCAGCATCAAGAATTAATGCATACATAGGGTTTGAGTCATTTTTGGCAAAGTGAATAAGAGCATCAATTGTCAAGGTATTGTCCCACGAATGTCTATGTGACATAAAGCCCGCTTGTTCCAGAGAAATTAAAGATGGTAAAACATTTTTAAGTCTAGAAGCAAGTATTGAAGCTAAGATTTTGATATCAATGTTAATCAGGGAAATAGGTCTATAATTATTAGGATCAGTTTTTTCTTTGTCTCTTTTCAAGATTAATATGGTTTTTGAGGTATTCCAATACAGATCAGATATACCATGAATCATTATGTGGTTAAAAATTACTAGGAGAAGAGGTGAAATCTCTGATGAGAAAGTTTTAAAAAATTCGGGTGTGAAGCCATCTGGTCCCGGTGATTTACTAGTTTTGAGTCTACTAATGGCTTCCGATATTTCTCTGATAGTCAATGGGGCAGAAAGTGTGTTCTTTTGTGATTCATTTAAACTAGGAAATTTAATAGAGGACGCGAAATTCACTATGTTTTGTTTACTCCTAAAATTATTGTCTTTTGAATATATCTCTGAGAACAATGATGTAAAAAGCTGCAAAATTTCCTGATCAGTACTGTATTTCTTGTTATTATAATTTAATGTCGAAATTCTAGGAAGGGAATGATTACCTTTTATTATTCTGGCTAACACTTTAGAAGGAACCTGTGCCCATTCAGAGTATGTAGCTAATAATCTTTGCTCTGAAATGGTAAGGTTATGTTGATGCAGAAGCAATAATTCTTTTTGGGAATTCAACAATAATTCATATGTTGAAGGATCGGAACTTATTTTGTACTGATTTTCCAAATTTTGAATTTTTGATTTTAATTGTAATTCTTTATTTCTATATTGTTTTTAAAATATGATGCTTTGTTGATTAATATGCCCCTAAGAGTTGCCTTACATGCGCCCATTGTATATCTAAAGGGATATCTGATGTGTGTAAATTAAGATGTGTTTCTTTTATTGTTTCAATTATTGATTTATGTATATTTTCCTTTGAAAGCAAATTATTATTCAATGTCCAGCTATTATATGTGCATAATTTTGGTGAATGTGGGACCAAACTTATACTAAGAGATATTCTAGAGTGGTCAGAAAAAAATCTAGGTTCAAGAGAGTAATTTAACTTCCTATGAGTAAAATCATTTGAAATAAGGAAAAATCTAATCTTGACCAAGATTTATAACATTTTGAATAATATGTGAAAAAGTCTTTTTTATCATTCTGTGTTATAAGAGAAATAGGATCTATAAGGTTTAAATCTATTATAATTTCTTCCAAGGCAATGGATGCTTGAAAATTGTATGAGGAAGATCTACTAGTACGATCAGTGTCAGGATTAATAATAGCATTCCAGTCCCTCCCAATACTAAATAATAATCTTTGAAGGAGGATAAAATATTATATATTTGAATAAAAAGATATGTTGTTGTTCACAAGGGCATTATAGATTAAAGAATATGACTGGCTTATCAATGTTGTGAAAAACAGAAATAATGTAGCACCATCTTCCATTCGCATCATATTTCATCTCTGAAATAGTTCCCTGAAATGTGTTTTTAACTATAATGGCTACCCGCTTGATTTTGTACTATTACCAGCTGCTACTATCGTTTTAATCCATTTCTTCTTTTTATCTTTATCAAAGTCATCTTTAGTCAAGTGAGTCTCTTGTATAAAGCAAATATTAGCCTTTGATTTAAATAGTAAATGGAATAATAGAGATCTTTTGTTCTTATTTTGTAATCCTCTCACATTCCATGAGTCAATATTTATTGTCATAGTATTAACTAAGAATATATATATAACTTATATCTAAGATTTGACAAAAATGAAATATTGGCTATAGACCTCAATATCCCACAACCGTCATACTGATTCATATTGTCTACCTAAAAAGGTTGTTATAAGGATTCGAAAAAATTTCTTCCCTAGTACCCCAGTGCCTAGCCACCTAACCCCTACTAGAGAAAAAAAATAAAGATGAATTATATAAGTGAATTTGGTTAACATTTTCAATGTCAATTGCAATGTATCAACATAGTAAACTTTGCATAATTGCTTAACTAAACAAAAACACCATAATACACTATCAAACATATTTACATATCTAACTAAAATCAAGATGTCCAACATGCACAATCCCTACTCTCTTATTCATTGTATAAGCTCCATTATTGAATAGAAAATATTATTTGTTATAGACATTCCTCAATTTTGTATTTCAGATATTAATGAATCAAATTTATGTAAATGTTTCCATGTACAAAAAAAAAAAAGAAACATATGAAAATAAGTTTGGTGTTATCCCATATAAATAATAGTTGCTATAGAAACTAATATTGATTATATCAGAGATAAATTGCAGTTTTAACTAAGCTTAGTATAGACATATATGTGTCATAGACAAACTGCATTAACATCAGACAAATAATTCGACAATAAAAACTTTGTGTTTTGTTCTGATAATATTTGTGAACGGTCACATCAATATTAACTAACTCAAAATGTAAGCAAATGAATCATATTTCTAAAAAACATTTATGGCTATGCTCCCTTGTGTGGTTAAAACATTTTATACAGAACAGTAACCTTTTAACATGCACATATTTTTATTTGCGGTTGCTTTTTCCTTTCTTCCCCTGTTTCCCCTCTTTTGAGCTGTATGTCTTTTTTTTTTTTTTTAAAGACCTACCTTTCTATGAGTAAAATTCACTTATTGCTCCATGTATTTTGTATAGTGTTCTTAAATATATTATAAATGGTAACTATACATGAAGCCTTTCACCCATTACCACCATCAAAGATGGGGTCCATTCCAAGCATCTTTCCTGATTAAAAAATGTAAAAATAGGTGAAAATATGTGCGTTTGAGTACTGTTTATGGTAATCTGGATTGATCTAACAAGCATAAACGCGCTAAGACTTTCCATGCATCCGAGTTTGCTTGTCCGATCAAATCCCACCCCTGCAACCCCTCTCAAAGATCCCCACATGACTTGTTGAACCTCAATTCGAAGATAGTATTACACCTGTCTATATTGACAGGGGTATTCAAGCTATAATGCATATAGTAGTTGAAACTTCGGTAACATCGTGCAACTCCAAATAGAACTTCTGCATATACCAACAGTATCCCATAAAAGAGCTCTGTACATGCTGCAGTAAACTATAAAAACAGCGCTCCCCCTAAACGCTCTCTATCACGCCTAGACAAGCCATCACACAGCAACCTACCATGACATATTATATATTTCTAAATTATCAAATTAACCCAATTTCAGTGAGTAAGTGCTTCCTGTATATGTTCTAGCAATGACGTCACCTCAATGCCTTGAAAATCCACATAAGACAAGCACATAGATTGAGATGCAACCAAGCTGCTGATATTTTGCTAGCACTTCTCCCATCCAACGCGCCAAATAGCACCAAAGCCACCAGACCATCCTAGCGTCAGTGGTCCACCGACACTGTAAAAGAAAAGGAAAAAAAGAAAAAACATACACTTCACTCCAGTAGCCCTACACATCAGCACGGCGTCACCACCAAATCAAAGCACAAACTGCGGTGCACCCCTTAACAAAGCCGCCCAACCAGCTTTGAAAACCGAAGATCTCCTAGCCAAGGGAACCAACACCTCACTCCATCCAATCCGAACAAGCCAACCAAGACATCAAAAACACAAAGAATCATATATTCACCAGAAACTCCAAAGCACGAACCCACAAGAACAGAACCAAGCCAACAACACAAGCCGAAGCGACTCGCCACAGACACCAATCTCCGTGATGCTCTCCACAACAGCACACAACAACCAAAGATCCTCCCATCAAGATGCAGACCCCAAGAGAAAAAAAGAAGAGAGAGAAGAAGCATGAACTAAAAACAATAACAAAAAAAAACGTACCTGTCTTTCAACCCCCATTCCAAAGAATGCATCCATCCAGCCATAAGCATGATACTCCTCGCCGCTCCATTCCCCATCACTAAACATGACCATATTCTTTCTCATACTGCCGCCAGCTAGAGCTTTACAGATATACGTTCAACGTACAAGGCTCCTTGCCTCGATCCTGTTCCCCATTCCAAACTGGCCATGAAGGAGACCAGCATTTTAATCAACAATCAATCAGAATACACCACGAGCATGAAGCTGACAAATATCCAATCACTATAGCTCCGTTGAATATACGCTCATAAGCGCTCTCCCCACACCCTCCAACGATGTCATCACAACTATGTCTCAAAGATCCGCGGAGGCCGAACACGCATATCCAACATGTAGTCTTGATGAAAATACACTCTTTAACTGTACATAAGCTTCTCAAGTCACCAAAGCTTCCCATTACATTGATGACGTCACCGCCAAGCTCCGTATCAACATAATGATACGTGCCATAGTAGTAACATCTGCTGATGTGTTAGATAAGAGATTTTCTCTCGGAGCAGTCTCGAGAGTCTGTGTATCTCCCTCCAAAAAATTACAGGCTAAACCAAGGCATTTTATTTGCCTAAAAAGAAAAAAACGCTTGTACGCTATTTAAATAAATATAAACAGAAAGTATCTGGAGTGCTGAATCTATTTTAAATACCAGCACCTTAATTGTGAGATAAAACATGTAAGCACATAACAAATTTGCGCTTTCCCATTGCTTCAAGTAAAAAAAGAAAAAAAAACATATTTATGTTTATATATATATGCACAGTACATACTCTTAACAGAGGCAGTCTGTGAAGGATTTATACCTCGTATATTCTGTATTATTCTAGTCTTTACAAGATAAATATCATATTAACACTTGGCAAGTTCTTATTTGAACTATGTATAAATACTAAATCTCACTAAGTAAGGAGACCGCAAGATTTATTAAGAGGGTGAAATCTATGTTAATATTTCTGATTTCACCACAAAGAAAGCTAAGACACTTCATGTTTTCTGAAGAGAAAAGAGGAATGTGTTAACACATTTGTGTACATATTTATACACCTTTTGTTTACCCTTGACAGTAATATATTTCACAATTGATTAAGCTTATTAACTGTATGTAAATAACCTATATAAAAAGGAAATATATATATATACTTTCAACATTTTTGTGTCCAGACAATTATATACCTTGTTAGGAAATTGAATCCGGAAGCTTTTTGAATGCTTTGAAAAAAACATCTTTTGCTCCCTTAGAATCAGAACAAGTAAACTTTTTTTCATTAAATGTGAATGACAAAGTATTTGGATAAGACATGCGAAATCTTATCCCTCTTTTAATTAATTCTGCACAATAGGGAGAGAGCTTTTGTCTGTTTAGTTTTATTTGAGGAGGAAAATCCTGTGAGAATGATAACTTATGCGATTTCCATACAAACTGTTTCTTACTTTTGGCTGCTTGCAGTATTTGAAAAGCATCTTGAAAATTTAGCAATTTTGTATATATAATCCTTGGTGAGGAAGCATCTTGACTGGCACGTAGAGCTCTGTGTGCTCTCTCAACAGTTATGTTTTTTGAAGATGCTTCACAGTTTAGTAATGACTCAAATATACTCTTGGACACAGATAGCAAATTATTCTTATCAAAAGATTCTGGTAAACCCCGAATGATAATGTTGTTCCTGCGACTTCTGGCTTCCAAGTCTATCAATTTAGATTGTATTTCAGAGATAGTTTTATCTTTAGACTTTAAATCATTTTCCAATGTCTCAATTTTTATTTCCATAGCTGAGTTATTGTTTTCAATAATACTCATTCTGTCATTTATTTTTTTTAAAGTATCACCAAAGTCAGTAAATTTTTCTGTAAAGTTCTGAATGGCACTTTGTATAGGCTTTAATGCTAGCTTTAACTCGTCTAAATAAAAGTTTGAGTCATTTAATTCTTTGCTACTTACTTTGGCTGGTTCAGAAGAGTTTTTGGAAGTTCTCAGCCTTTTAGAAGTGTTATCTTTTTCTGGTGAGTGAACTGATGAGAATTTGGCCTTCGTGGTCTGTGAATCCATAGACTCCGATTTAGTAGCCATGCCCAGTGATTAGATGCTGTTACCAGGGTGACAAGTTCCAGGAAAAGTCTGAAGCAGCAGGTGCCCAAGTCTGATAGCTCCACAATTTGTTCTGAGGTAAAATGTGACCCAAAATAAAAATTCCAAAGCCAAAAATATTCCAGCTATATGTAAAAAGCTTAGTATAATCCTTTTATGAAAAAAACTGAGGAAAAATATTAGTCTCAAGTTGTAAAAAATAAAGATGATACTGGTCTGTGAGGAGCTCTGAGAATAGGGACTAGTCTAGTCGGCAGCCATCTTGGAATCCGGGGCACAGGATTTGGTTTATTCTACTCCAGGGTAACCCCCAGAGCATGGCCAGAATGTGTCAGTATTTGTTGTTTTGACATTGTTACATTGATACTCTGGGTGTTGGTATAGCTGGTCTTTCGATTAGCTGCTCTACAGCCATATATATAATACACACACACACACACACACACACACACACACACACACACACACACACACACACACACACACTCACACGCATGCATGCACGCACATGCACACACACACACACACACACACACACACACACACACACACACACACACACACACACACACACACACACACACACTATGTAGTTATTTATCTTATAACTCAGCATATTGATTGATTTCCATGGATTACACATACCTGGCTTACACTGGAGACATGGAAAACATATTCAGATACCTTGCTTTAGGAAGCCAGGGCCATGTACTGAGAAAGCACCTCACCCAGCATGGCTGCACATTAAATAGAAGAAATAAAACGAAGATATACTATGTTGAAGAGGAACCAAAATAAAAAGAAAATATACTATGTTGGACAGGAACCCCCAAAACCACTGGAAGGCTTTCTTTCTAAATCAAGTGTATCCTCAGTACAGCACATTTGAAGGTTCATTGGCATTCCATTGTGATATAAATTACTGCATAGCAGAAACAAGGCATTCATTCCTGTCATCATTTTCACACTAGGCCATATAGTGATGACAGTCACACTGTCACTCCTTCAGCATTATATAAATCAATTTAAGCTTGCATTCTCCATTTTTTTTGAACTTTACCATTTATCAGTGACTCCAAACAGAGGTTGTCTCCAATTAGGTGTAAACCAGGCAAACAAAGGCAGAGAAGAATAATTAAAAGCCCTTTCACATACAGAGTAAGTTCAGGTTAAGTAAAGAATAAAACAAATGTTTATGAATTAGCCAATGAAGTGTGAGATTCAATCTGTTGCTAAGATTTGCTGAATTTACATGGGGATAGCTTTTCATGGAATTAAATCAGTCTTTACCAAAATGAATTGTTAGACTGATACTTAAAAGACAGAACATTTGACAGAATATGTACTAAAACATTATTTGCTGAATTGTTTGTATATTCCTTTACCACTATCTGATAGGCTCAGTACCATACCCAAAATGGTAAACATTGCTTAGAATACTATTGCAGCCCATATAGTACTGCTCTTAAAAAGAGCATAGTAACCTAAGCATGCCATCTGATAGAAGTTGACAGCTTGTCTGTAATAATGTTTTCTGCTTTACCTGCTGCATCAATAAATATGTGTGGCTTTAGACACTTAAGAATGCAAGAGTGCCCCAGTTTACAAGTACATTTCTAAAATAAAACCTGTCATTCACTTGTAAATTTCTTGCAGTTAGATAATAGATTTCTCACCCTCCTACAGATGTTACACTACAGCAACGATGTATCCCTTTCCTAGAAGTAGGCAGACAGAACATCTGCTGTAAGTATGCAGCCATGTAACTTTAGCTCCCAAGTTTGGCACCCTGCGTTTTTTCCATATGAGCCCCCTCACTATCAACATTCTGAGTCAGTTCTATTTTGTTCACTGCAAGTTGCTCATTTCTTGCATTTTCAACCTCCTTTCCGACACGTTCAGACACACTTCCGTTGTATAATTTTATTAGCATTGATAAACATTCTGCTTCTATTGTCAGATTCAGATATTAAATAAATATTACTTCTGATTATACACAGCAGTAAAACTTAAGTTGTGATTTGTATGTTTTTTGTTTCATTCTGATGTGATTTAAGAGAGTATGTTTGGACTCTTTCAACAACACATCAAGCACAGGTGCATTGCATGCTTTTGTGTCAGATGGTAAGCTTTTACTCTGGGGGTATCTAAATGAAAGGATGCATTATGTCAGTCTGCAATCATTTTTTGTATTTCAACCTGAACACGCATATATATATATATATATATATATATATATATATATATATATATATATATATATATATATATATATATATATATTTCAGCAGTCTACTGGATGACTCTGAAGAGGTCACCTAACTGGAGAATGCTCTGAGACTGCCTCTGAAAATGGATATGTGCAGTCTTCTTATAAAGTTAAAAATTAATATATATCTATAGCTTTATCTATATATCTATATCTATCAAAGTAATAACTACAAAATGGATAAGTACAAAACAAAAAAATGTATTTATTTTAGTTCTCAGAAGCTACCGTGAGCAAAAAAAAAAAATAATAAAGTAAAAGCAAATCACAAATCATACATGTCTACAATATATGATGTGATATGAAGCAAATTCCCTTTTGTGACCTGTGGATAGTTTGTGCTGTTAGTTGACCCCTGCTGGAATGCCTCAACCTCTTTCCTTCTGTTCTATTTTGAATCAGTTTAGAATACCTCATGCCCATTTTAGACCCAGTTGGCAGTGCATTAGGAAGTAAAGACCCATAGCTTCACAGAATTACCCCCACATGTATTGTTGCCTACCCTGTTGCCTACTTTGTCACTGAGATCTCACATGCCACCAGTAAATCGCAAGGTGTGTACCCTATGGATGCCTGATGTTTGGACAGCCTTCATTCCATCTTGAGTCAACAGCAGTTCCTGCGTTTCTTCTCTGTCACAATATCCCACCTTCTTGAACGTTTTGACTAATTTGAAGTCTGTTAATATACGTTAATATAATAATCCTACTCTACTATTGCCCACAACCTGTAAAAACAAAACAGGTCTTCCCCTGCACAGCGTGAGGCAGAAAAGAACTTCACCCTTTTCGAGCGACTACTCTACTATTGCCCACAACCTGTAAAAACAAAACAGGTCTTCCCCTGAACAGCGTGAGGCAGAAAAAAACTTCGCCCTTTTTGAGCGACTACTCTACTATTGCCCACAACCTGTAAAAACAAAACAGGTCTTCCCCTGCACAGCGTGAGGCAGAAAAGAACTTCGCCCTTTTCGAGCGACTACTCTACTATTGCCCACAACCTGTAAAAACAAAACAGGTCTTCCCCTGCACAGTGTGAGGCAGAAAAGAACTTCGCCCTTATCGAGCGACTACTCTACTATTGCCCACAACCTGTAAAAACAAAACAGGTCATTATCTGGTCATTTTAGTATAGACTTTAAAGTAAAGTATTATTTAAGGGTCCTCAGCACTAGCACGAATCTCTTTAGGCTTACCCAAACAAAAAATCCAAGCTTGTTTGCATATACTCCACTTAAACTACAGAACACACTCTAAAACTAAGGCAAACAGCTATAAAATTTTAAAAATAAGCTCCCAAAGCATAGGAATTGAACGTGATGTTTGTTTAGATGAAATTACTCACCTGCAAGTTAATTATTCAGGAGTTACATCTTGAAACCTGGGCTCTTGTGGCTTAGTGTAAACCCCCACCCCCATTCTACCCCTGTTACAAAGATTTGAAATAACCCTTGTCTGGTGCCTTTAATTTCAAATCCCTAGTGCTGTAGGACCTTGTTACCGGCCTCTACTTCCTGAGGTATGTATTAAGCTGTTATTCATTGTTCCTAATAGACTGTTAAATGCATTTAAGTTGAACTGTGTGATTTAATAGTAACTGATGTAACTCTTTTTTGCTACATAGTTACATAATGCACTATTGAATGGCATGAATATTGTAGCTACTTGTTTCTTTAAAGCTAAGTTGTGTCTCTAAAGCTAAATGTGTTTGGTAACCAGACTTTAGTATGACAAGCTCTTTGCAGGGCTGTTCATTAGAGCGAAAATTGGGAGCCTTCTGTATATTTTTTGAGAAGCAGGATATTCAACATTCAACATTCTTTGACTCTCAGTCATAAGGCAGTGTTGCAGTAAAATGCTAATGTGTTATAATGATTTATGCTATATGTAAAGATATGTAAAGATTTTACTAACATAGTTTAGGGTTTCCTCGGGTAGTCTAATGTTGTTTAAGCTACACAGCTGCTTCTGACTGCCTCTGAAATCAAGCTCTCTCTCTATCCCTCCCAGGTCTTCCCCTGCACAGCGTGAGGCAGAAAAGAACTTCGCCCTTTTCCAGCGACTACTCTACTATTGCCCACAACCTGTAAAAACAAAACAGGTCATTATCTGGTCATTTTAGTATAGACTTTAAAGTAAAGTATTATTTAAGGGTCCTCAGCACTAGCACGAATCTCCTTAGGCTTACCCAAACAAAAAATCCAAGCTTGTTTGCATATACTCCACTTAAACTACAGAACACACTCTAACACTAAGGCAAACAGCTATAAAATTTTAAAAACAAGCTCCCAAAGCATAGGAATCGAACCTGATGTTTGTTTAGACGAAATTACTCACCTGCAAGTTAATTATTCAGGAGTTACATCTTGAAACCTGGGCTCTTGTGGCTTAGTGTAAACCCCGCTCCACGAGCACTCACTTCGCTCGTGCTTGCTCCACTCCCCACCCTGCCGCCTATTCCCACCCGCCCCCAGTACTCGTACTTTTATAACCTCAAACCACTCCCCCTACTGTCCACTAACTTCCTGTACCTCACTACCGCCCTCTAAGATCAAACGGAATATGACACCACCCAGGAAGCCTATCATACTAACTCTTTTTCCCCTCCTACTTGTCCCTTACCTAGCTACCCTATATGAAACCTGGTCTTACATAGGCTTCCACCACCCAGGCTACCAAACCAACCCCTCCCCCATAATTAACAACAGAGGCCATGACTCAACTCCCTACTCACCCTCCTTGTTAGAACTCGAACACTATGTAATTATCAAACCTACCAATATTAGGCCAAATGATAAACATTACTACAAACTTCTACTCAAAGCCCTCAAATTCATTACCACTCTGAATCACAGACTAGCCACAGATGGTGATATCCACCCCAACCCTGGCCCTTCCCCTCTACTCAATTCTAATTCCACCCTATCCTCCCCTCCACTTCTCAATCTAAACTCTAGACCCTTTAACTCTCTTCTGACCTGTCATCTAAACATCAGAAGTGTAAACAATAAGATTCACAACCTACATGCCGTTTTATCTACTTGTTCCCCAGACCTACTATGTCTCACAGAAACCTGGCTTAAACCAAGTACGAAAGACACACAGATAATCCCACCAGGGTATGATATACTAAGAGCAGACCGAATAACTCGTAAAGGTGGCGGTGTAGCCATACTCTACAAAAATACATTACAAATCTCCCTTGCCTCTCCACAACCCCTCCTAACAAACAATGCCGAAATTCTACTTGTAAAACTTCAACCAAACAAACATAAAAGCATAAATATAGCATGCATTTACATCCCCCCAGGCAACAATAATAACAAAACCTTAGAGGACTTTCTCCACTGGCTAACTCAAACTCACCCCCAGGAATCCATAGTGTTAGGTGACTTCAACATCGATTGGAATTCCTTCTCATCTAGCTCCCCATCTAGCAGCATAAATCTACATGGCTTTTCTCAGCTCATATCCACTCCTACCAGACTAGGTAAACCCCAAAACAAAGACAGCATCCTGGACTGGATCCTTACTAATAAAGATCCTGACCAGTACTCAGCAGGTACTCACCCAAAGGACATGAGTGATCACTTACTCACCTATGTTATCAAATTCAAGAAAATCACCCACTTTCTTACAACCATAAAAAAAATCAGGAACAATAATAAATTCAATGCCTCCATTTTTCAAACTGAACTTAAAGCCTACAACTGGACAATACTCAAGACTCTTCCTCTTGAAGAGGCAGTTATCTACTTCAACACCACCTTCCTCAAGATTCTAGATTCCCATGCTCCAATACGGTCCATTAGAACTAAAACCAAAAACGCACCATGGCTCTCTAAGGAAACAAAATCCAAAATCCTATCTAGAAACAAGATGTGGGTCACATGGCGTACCTCTAAAGCCCCACACTCCCACCAAACATTCCGGCAACTTAGAAGTGAAACTAAAAGAATAATCTTAAATGATAAAAAAAACTTCTTCCTCCACCTCCAACACAAACACCTTAATAATCCGCAAAAATTCTGGGCAGGCTTAAACAAGCTCCTGCACCCAGGCCAGGCAACCAACCCCACTACAACAACTTGCAAACAACAGTGCCCTGTAAACATTGCTAACACATTCAATAGTTTCTTCACAGAAACTATACAATCCCTGGCCACACAATTCAAACAAACAACCAGCCCACTCCACTACCCATGCCAGCAGAATACTACAACTACATCAGATCATCTATTTACCTTCGATCCAGTACCCATATCCTCTATAACATCTCTTCTTAAAAAACTAAAACCCACTAAGCTAGCAGCTGACCTTCTCCCAGCTGAGTTTCTGCAAAAAGCAGCTGAGGCCATTTCCTATCCCGTCTCCATAATCATAAACCGTACCTTGTCAGAAGCCTTCATCCCCTCCATATGGAAAATGTCCCACATCATTCCTCTCCATAAAGGTGGTAGCTCACTAGAGCTAACCAACTACAGACCTATAGCTATACTCTCACCCCTGGCCAAAATTATGGAAAAGTGTGTCCACAAACAACTGATGGAACACCTCACCAAAAATAAAATTCTAGCCAACTCCCAACATGGCTTCAGGCCAAATCACAGTACCACATCAGCCCTACTATCCTTTTCTAATACCATCAATAACTTCAGAAACAATAATAAACTATCATCTGCTCTTTTCTTAGACCTCTCCAAGGCCTTTGATATGGTGAACCACATTCAACTCCTCCATACATTAAAAAAACTATCACTCAGCAATTCCACGCTGAAATGGTTCCAATCCTACCTGTCCAATAGGCAACAGGCTGTTCTATGGCAGGACAAATTATCCACATGCCTACCTGTTACACTTGGAGTTCCCCAAGGATCTATTCTTGGCCCTCTTCTCTTCACCATCTTTGTTAATGACCTGCCCACAATCACCCCCCCATGCCACATGCATTCAATATGCAGATGATTCGACCATCATCAGCACTGCCTCCAACCTGGCAGACCTCACTGCTTCAACCCAAGACACCTTCAACCTAATAGAAAAATGGTTCTCAAGTCGTCAACTAGTTCTCAACCCCAACAAAACAAAACTACTTACTTTCTCACCCACTAACAAGACTCTTCCCCCCACCTTCTCTATTACATCCTCCAATGGAATCACTATATCACCAGAAGCTCACACAAAGCTATTAGGTGTTACCATTGATAACTCCCTTAAATTTGACACCCATTTCAATCTAACCATCAAAACCGTCAATAAAAAGCTTGGCTCTCTCTATAAAGTAAAACACTTTCTCACTCCTCACGCTAAAATTACAATTGCCAGCACACACCTACCATCAACTCTTTTCTATGCCTCCCCCCTTTTTACAAACCTAAACAAGACAACCCTTAACAAACTTGCTTCTTGTTACAGTCACATAGCTAGATTTGCCACAAATTCCACCTTTAGAACGCACCACTACAGTAACTTGAAGCAACTAGGGTGGTTAGAATTTTCCAGCCAACTCCATTTCAACCAACTCAAAACGGCTCACCAGATACTGTATCACCCAGAGAAAACACCAGTTCTGAAAAACATCATTCACCCCTATATTAACCTGCAATCTTTACGCTCCTCCAATAAGATCTTAGCTCAAACTACCAAAGCCAATAATTCTGCTGGGGATTCTCTATTCTCAAACTTTGTAGGTAAAATGTGGAACTCCCTACCGACCATGCTCACCTCAGAACCTTCACTCCTACAATTCAAAAAAAGCTTAAACCCCATCTCAATACTCTCTGGCAATGTCCCTGTTCCAAACCTGATTAACCACTATCATTTACCCTTCTCTTACCTCACTATCCTTAACCGCTTTTTAACAAGGCGCCTCACCTTTGTAATTGACCTATGTTTTTTTTTATATGCTGCTGTTATTTTTTTCCCAAGATGTAATGTATCTTTATATTGTATTTAGAACTCAAAACTATCTTCCTTTTTTTTTTTGCATTAACAATGTTCATATGTCTGTTATGTACCTGGAGCTTTTCTCCCCGGGCCTCCGTTGAAAATGGACATGTATCCAGTCAGACTCTCCCGGTTAACAAATGTAAAATAAATAAATAAATAAATAAATAATCCAACTTCATCTTTAGCTCTTCCTTAAAAGAGTTAAGTGAACATTTTTTCTAGTGATACTGCTTTTCTTTTACCTGAAGTGAGACCACTTGATGAAATGCTAGTCAATTGTTTAATAGATGATTTACATTTCTTTTAATTCAGTAGTGTCACAAGTCTTTTAAATATTATGCACCTGAAGAGCTTTAAACTGTAATAGATTTGACATTCCTACATGCATAATCCAACAAACACCAACAAAAGCAGTTCAAGCAAAAAAAAAAAATCAGCTTTTATTTCCTGTAGTTTTATTGGCTTTTGATGGATTATTCTTTGAATTTGCCTACACCAGACAGCGGAGTAGCAGTTTGTGCATCCCAAGCAGATAGACGGTGAGTTGCACAGTGAAAACAAGAGTTTTCAGGCTTACTGGCATGTTTCTTTCTGAAGACATATGTATCATGCTGTGTGCTAATGTACAGCATGCTGCAGTTTTCCCTTTGCAGATCATGGCAACATGCTATCAGTTATGTCCATGAAACACGTTTGTATGTCTAACTGTCCCATTGCCAGGATGTACTCTGTACTGTGTTGCATATATAGGACAGATGGTAACTCTAAACCCATTGGACTATAACAACCAGTTACAAAGATTCAGTGTATCACTAAATAGCAGACACATATAAGCAGTGTAATGCAGAAAATACCACAAATGTACAGCAAAGTGCCCAGATTAATTTATTTATCACAATACAGTTGTCAAATACCAGTATCATTTCTAATTAATACTATATGAGAGTACTGTTGACAATGCTTACATATATGTCTTGCAGGATTGCCATACTCCAAAAATAGTACATAATAGATACTACATCTGAAATATGATAGTAAGAAAGCCATTTAAATTTATGAAAAAAAAACATATCTTATATATGCCATCTCTGTAAAATGCAGACATAATGTAACTCAGTAATAATGTGCCCCCTTCCCTTTTATCTACCTTGCATGAGCTCCTTTCAAGACTGCTTCTCACACCTCCACTCCCACATTCATTACCTCCATCTTCCTTTCATTTTTCTAAAATATTACTATTGTATACTCCAGCTACCCTCTAATAACTAGATTGCTATCTTCAAATATAAGTATTGGCCCCTGAAGCTGATAAATCCACCTGCCCAAAGCTAGAACAGAGCAGAACAGAACAGGTCTCATTGCATTGATTTCACCATAGTGCTTTGTATTGTCTCTGTTCCAGCTGGTTGTATTTTGAACCGGTCCACTCAGACTGCCACTGACTGCTCATTTATTAAACCTGATTCCATAGCTAGAGTTTTAAGTCTTTACCATCTTCCTTTTCCAGTATCTCACTGATGTAAAACATCGCTGGTTATACTGGAGGATTTAAAGTAGTAGGCAGGACCGCTTCAATGACTGACCAGCATACATGGCAAATATTCAACAGTAACTCCAACAGCAGATTCTTGCCAATAACCTCTTCTGCCTTAACCATCTTCTACAGTTGCTTTCAACCTTTTAATACCCTCCTGATGACCTGTTCCTTCATTATATACCTTTTAACTTCGTTTCTTTCCTATGATTACACCTGACTAATGATTAGACGTCCACTAGAGATGTCAACTTTCTGTTATAAGCTGAATGAAAGTGGACGTATCCTCCTCCTGTTTGATGATCCATCTCATGACAGAAATGCCATCAACTTGATTGTCACCTGCATCTAAGCTTTCCTAATCATTGGGACTAAAGACTGTTGCATCAACAGCCCAGTTTGTTGTACTACAACTTTCCGCTTTTGTAACAAGTGAATAAAACCTTTGAAACTGAAAATGATATAGTGAGTTAACTGTGTTATTTGGTGCTACTGTGGAATATTCATTTCTTATGTAATGTTCAGCTGAAGTTCCTTTAATACTAGCAATTGACCAGTCTTACTATCACAATGGCCTTCAGTTCACACAGTGAGGATACTTCCTGTAGCCATGTTGTTTGACATGAACACACCATTTTGTTTTACAGACTCTCTATAAATAGAATATTATTCAGAGTAGCAGCAG
This sequence comes from Protopterus annectens, assembly GCF_019279795.1. Classification (NCBI taxonomy): domain Eukaryota; kingdom Metazoa; phylum Chordata; order Ceratodontiformes; family Protopteridae; genus Protopterus; species Protopterus annectens. The sequence continues at coordinate 578,677,824 of NC_056747.1, read as the reverse complement.
TTTCAGGAGTGTGACACCCTATAAGTAACATTTAATATTTATTTAAGTTTAGATTTGTTTGCTTGGGCAGTACACTGATCAGAACTGACCATTTGCAGGTATTCCCCGAGTGAAGTAATTCACAAAGATGAAAAGGTGCAACTGAGAGGCAGTTAGCTGTACATATCAAAAACAGAACAGAAAGTAACAATATATAACAAAAATTGTAGAGCTGCAATTAACAGATGTAAGAAAAATCCTGAAAGAACTGCACATTTAACAGTTTAACATGCTTATATTTCGGGTTTACATCATGATGGAAATGGTGTGAGTAATGAGAGTCAGAGCAGGGGAAGGTGGGAAGGTATAGTTAACAGATGTTAGTAGCTGAGAGAGGTTCCTAGATGGTCAGCCATAGTTCTGCAAAGCACTTCCTTCTAAATTATTCCTCCAAGTAGATAAAACTCCTTGTTACACTGCCATCTGTATTGTATTGCTCGATGAAGCCATTTGCACTCCCAGGTCATCCCTCATTCTTTTCTGAATCCTAACTTATTGGTAAGTTTGCTGTATTCCTTCAACTTACAAAGTACTTCGCAAATACAGGTAAATAGGATAAGAATACTTTTACTATATCAAACAGTCTCACAGTCAAAAGATTTAGCGCATTTCATAGGATCAGTGCTTTATACTAAGCCAGTGGTAAGTCATCTCTTACAGACTTAGCCAACAATTCCATAAAAGGGGAAGAACCCTTGAATGTAAGCTTATAGTTCAGGTGATGACAGTAGATGATAGATTTCAGAGATACAAAGAGAATTTTATTAACCTGAAGTAAGTTAGAGGTATGGGAAATATGGATAATTTGTAGAAAAGTGCCAAAAGGGAGGGCTGAGAAGTGATGATGTTTACTTTGACATAGATTGAGGTTTATGGCATGTGAGTCTTTTGATGAATTTATGGGATCCCATCCAGTTATTTAATTGAAGTTTGAATGTTGCTAGGGTTTTATACTGTATAATATGTAGCAGAAGCTTGTTTCATGAAAGAAGAGTGGTCGTGGGTGATGATTTTTTTCTGGAATCAGGACATAGAACAATGTCTCTGTCATGAGTAATAACCATGAAATTTTTCCTTTTGAGAAAAAGGAGGATGCACAGGGAAAGGTTTGACACATTCTGAAGGCAAGGTACAATCGCCTCATAGGAGTCTATGAACTACAGGAAATAAAGATTTTATCCTATCTGAATAAAAATGGTGCTTTAAATTTTGTATTCCTGTGGCTATAAAATTCTGGAGTCTTTCTAGGTGGAAGAGTTGTCCAATGGAGAATTATGTTTTATGATGAGGCAAAAGAGGGCAGCATTATGTTTTATGATGGGGCAAAAGAGGGCAAAGTACAGGGGAAACAGGATGGATTGTGATCTCAATGCGAAACCATGACTGATGAGATAAGAGGAGCAGAAGTATTTTTTACATCTTATTTCTCGCACATTGCCTCCTGTCAGCCCTCCCTTTAAATGGAGCAGTCATGTAGGCATCTGTCAGGGGGGTTGTGGATAGATCCTTAACATCAACCCCTGGTGACTGACATAGGCACTCATGTCACCATGTGGGAGGTCTATACATTTCCCTAGTGCATGTGTGCTCCCACGCACATACCTAGAAGGAATAACATCACCAGCTTGGAACATCAAGTACGCATCGCTGGTCTTCCAGCCAGTGCTGTCATCCAAACCTCTACTTACATGGGAGCAATTTGGCCAGTTATGCCCACCATTTCCCTCCAGCAGGGTGGGCAAGCAAGCATAACCTGGTAAAGGCATTCAATACAGTACCTCATGCATTGTTGACAAAATCACCAAACTAGGCATAAATCCCTACATAACTCACTGGATTGCCAGCTGGCTCACAGATAGGATCCAAGAAGTCAAGACTGGTGAGACCAACTCCACCAAGAGACTGGTCACCAGCAGAGTACCTTAGGGCCACATGCTGGCACTGCTCATATTAGGCATCTACTTCTTGGAAATCAAGACTAATGTGAAGAGCCTCTGGCTGACCAAGTTTGCAAATGATTGGGAACCATCAAAGACTCCTCTCCACAGCATTAATATTATGCAAGGGGGGGTCTAACAGAGACAAATGACCAGTGTCAAAGCCACTGATTAAAACTCAATGCCAAAAAATACATTATAGTGCCTTTTGAGAAAATGTCCACTCAGGTTAATTAATCCATTGATAAAAACACCTCTAAGACTTGACCCATTAGTTAGGGATCTGGGAAAATATGTAGACAGTAACCTGGCCTTTGACAAACATGTTGCCAAGATTGTAAGAAAATCTTTCTCTGTCCCCCAGCTTATGAATAACTGTATGGCATCCAGGTCCAAGGAAGTTATAGTACCTTTTTACTCGGCTCTTATCAGATCCATCATTGAGAATAATGCCTCCTTTGGCATATAACTGCCCAAGTATATGCAACAGCCCACAAAGATACCTCACTATAAGAATCCAGGGTAACAACACATTGTCCTACTCAGTTTGTCTTAAGGCCCTGTCTCTATACCATTAATAAAGCTGAACTGTGAAAAGTCTAAAATCTGTATATCTGACATGTCCTTATTGAGTGGTTCAACAATAATTTATTCCATAGCTTTACAGCTAAGCCTAGTGAGAAGAAGACTGTATAGTTCTGTGTCAGTGGAGGGGTCATTCTTATGAATGGAGACAGCTATAGCGTTTCCCTATTCTTTAGGTACATAACTTGTGGGGAGACTTTGACTGAACATGGATAGGAGAGTTTTGGCTAGGTTATAATTAAAATTGAATAGTAAGCACCAGGGAATGTTGTCTGGAGCCATACAGGTGTTATTTGTTTTGTTTTGTTTGGGAGAGGGCAGCTGAGACTTGGCAAATACTAATGGTGGGAGGAGGGGTATGGCCTGAGCTGGAATAGGTAGGGCCAAAAGTATGGCAGGTGGAGTTATATTAGAGTTAAATTTATTGCCTTAGATGTTAGCAATGGATTCTGGGTTTGTCTGGGTTGTACCATTTGCAATGAGTTCAGTGCGTGTGCTATGCCAGATTTTACACACATAGCTAAAAAAGCCTTATAGTTTTCTTTAGTGTTAGTTGCTATCTTGTGCTCATAGGCAGCCTTGGTGCTTGTAATTGTATACTTGTAATCCTTACTAATTTAGTTTAGTTTTATGAGGTGGGAGTGGGCATGATTTGTATAAGACTAGGAGTTTATGTTTCTTGTTATATAATTTGTTAATAATATTATCCCAGCAGAGTGGATGTTTAATGACTTTATTGTTTTGCATATGATGGAAAGGGTCAGTTTTCAATCATCAGTGATTTAAAAGGCCATAATATTCTTAAATTAGGGCTGGGATATCCAGGGTTTCAAGGTGATTGAACCATTTTAAGTTTTTTTGAAAAGAGTGATAAAATCTAATAGGTTGGTTTTGCTGAAGTCCTGGAATGTTGATGGATTATTGCACATAAGGATGCTGGTTTTGAAGCAGAAGATAATGGATAAAATTGTCTGCTTTAACTTGGGAAGGGTCCATAACATTTGTTATGCAGCTTTTTGACATTAGAGAG
>NC_056747.1:578581733-578671733 GCF_019279795.1 Protopterus annectens | reverse complement strand
GTGAAGGCTGCCAGCCTATCCAGATAGAATTATGCAAATAATTCTATCATTTGTAAATATGAATGTTGAACTTAAAACAATGCAGCAACATTGCCATCTGCTGTAAAGAAAGCTAAGTCAAGCATTTCTTGTTGGTCCTTTGAAATTAAAATTATTTCATCACTGCCACTGATGTTTTACAAGTCGGCTCCAGTCCAGCTAGATGGAGGCTTCCTGCCTATTGTTTTAAGGCTAAAGTTAATGACCAGAATTTACATGTGGAATGTTCTTTATTGCTCCAAGTGTAAAATAATGCAAATGCAGTTTCTGTTAGCTTGGGAACTCCAGGAAAGTGTAAAAATAATGTAATGTTTTAGCAGAACTGCAGTTTCAATTTAAACAATGAGAACCAGAGATTATGAAGCATTTTTATCTGACTGTCCAACTCACAACACTGCCTTATGCTCTCTTTATGTAAGTAGTATGTTAGAACTGTGTTTTCTCCTAGAAGTAGCCAGGAATTATAAAGATTAGACTAAGTGTTTTTCTGTGATGTCAGAACTGTACCACTGATTTATTTTAAGTATTTCTGTGTGATCTCTGAACTCTTTTGACTAGCAATGTGTAGTAGAAAGTATTGTCTTGTGGTTTTAATTATTATTAAATATTTTAAAACCTTTTAACTGTGGTTGATTTGTGTAGAGATAAGTTAAGCTCTAGAGTACATTGCATATTTATAGAGTTTATTGTACAAAGCCACTCTAATAAGCCTTGACTGATTAGTTACACTTACCAATTGGATAATAATATTGCACAGCAATAAGTTGATACCCTTTTAAGGGCCTTTGGGTAGCTGATAATATTAGCTGGGTGGTGACAGCTGGTACTACTATATAGTCTGGGTAAAAGGGGCACAGCTAGAGAACCTATGCCAGCCTTCCCCAGAAGTGTCTGTGTGGTTGTGTAAACTCTTATCTCTAAGTATGTGTGTGTCAGCTACTTGGGCAGGGACACAAAGGACTGGTTGGACAGAGAGGGTGCTGGAGATTTTAGCTTGCCCAGCTAGGCTGAGATCTGGACCCTATAGCTGTGCCTGTGGGGAGTCTTATTGGGGACCTGGAAAGCAAGGGAGCGGCCAGCCCCAGGCTGACAGTGATCTTTGTGTGCGCTTAAGGGAAATTGCACTTTACTGTGTGTATTTGTTATCCTTTCCTCTCATATGAGATGCCCTCCTAGTGTTAGTGTTGAGGACTGAGGCTCCTTGATTGCTGGCCAGGGCATGGGCATCACATATTAATTGGTGGCAGTGGTTGGGATATCCACCTCACATATTAATTGGTGGCAGTGGTTGGGATAGCCTCACATTTGTGTTTGGCAGTGGTGGGATATCCACATCACATATTAATTAGTTGGAAAATACTAATTGGCTTGTAGTGGTGTGGGTAGAGTTAATCCTGTAGCTTGTGTACAATGAGCTTTGAAGTGTTTTGTACTCTAAAACAGTCACGCACTGAATATTCAGAGTTCAGATCACAACTGTTTTATTTCTTTTGTTTGCTTAGTTAGTCAGGGTGGGCAGGCAGCATGTCAGCAGAGGAGTATGGAAAGCTGACAAGGAGCCAGCTGGTGGAGATGTGCCAGGCTAGGGGACTGGTGCATGGAAACCTCACTAAGGCAGACCTGATTGCAGCCTTGCTTACAGCTGCATCAGAAAACAGCAACCAGGAGGACAATCAGACTGGCAGTGGAGATATAATTCCTTCTAAGAATGAACTGCTCAACCTTTCTGCAGTGGACTTAAAAATCCAGCTGGAGCTAAAGATACTTGAGTTGGAGGCCAGGCATTTGGAATTAGAAGCAAATGAGAGACTGCGACATTTGCAGGCTGAGGAGAATGAGAAACTGTTACGTCTGCAAGCTGAGGAACAAGAAAAGCAGCGGTAATGGGGAAGGGAGTAACTGGACCCCAGAAGTACAGAAGGTCAGTAAATTTCTTCCATAGTTTAAAGAGGGGGATACTTTTGATAGTTTCATTCATATGTTTGAGAGGGCATGTAAACAGTTTGAAGTTGACCAAGGGCTCTGGGTACGGTTCCTGACCCCCTTACTCCATGGTAAAGCTGTAACTGCATTAGCTAAAATGTCTGATGTTGCATGTTTTGATTATACTGCTGTTAAGAAATGTCTTTTAGAACTGTTTAAGCTAACACCTGAAACGTATAGGAAAAAGTTTTGTGAGCATAGATGTAAGGCAGATGAAAGTGTGTGTGAATATGTTGCTGAATTTAGCATTTATTTCCATAGGTGTGTGAGTGGATGTCAGGTGGATGAAGGGCTGGCAGACCTTTTGGTGAGGGAACAAGCCCTTAGCACTTTGCCAGAGGACATGAGGATCTGGTTAGCTGATAGACAATGTGCTACGTCAGATGAGTTGGGGAAGAAGGGAGACCTATGCTTGGCAAACAGAGCAGCCCTGCACAGGAAGGGGACCCCCAGTACTGCTCATGGGTCTCAAGGAACCCATAGTGGGCAGCACAGACTGCCCCAACAGAATCTGCCAGTAGCAGGGGAAGTCACTAGTTCAGGTACACGGCCAGGAGCTAGGGTCAAATGTTTTAAATGCAACCAGTGGGGCCATGTGGCATACAGACGTCCACAGAGGCAAGGTGGGGAATCAAAGGTGAGGGACCCAGTAAGTGGGAAAGACAAAATGCCAATAGTAGGTTATCTTGAGACAACAGGGGTACTAAACTACCACTCTGCAGGTGTCCTGATAGGGAAGGATTTGGATGAGGCAGTACTGCAGTTACATGCAGTCAGGCTAAGAGACAAGCATGTGGGTCTGGTAGCCTGGGGGAGACCCAGACAGACTGCATACTTGCAGCCAGGACTAGTGAGGTGGTTACTTCAGGGAGGGAGCTACTCTGTAGCAGTGAGACTGAAGGTGAACCACAGCTGCTTGTGGGTACTGATGTTTCCTTGGACAAAGTGACTGCAAATATAGAGGTGAGTAGTAGTACCCAGGCTGACACTGAGGCACTGCTGTCAGAGGATGCCAGACTTCCTGTGGAAGGGGAGCTGGGAAGGGTTACAAGGAGAGAGTTGAGACAGGCTCAGCTCTCATTCCTTACATTGCAAGGCCTGAGGCAGGTAGCTAGGGAGGCACCTGATCCTCAAGGGAAGGGGGAATCTGTATACTGGGACAAAGGGTTACTATACAGAGAATGGACCCCTGAGGGTGGGCTAGAAGGTGAGAGAGTACAGCAGTTGATAGTGTCTAGAGCCTACCGTGTGGTGCTTCTATCTATAGCCCTTGATATTCTCCTTGCAGGTCATATGGGCATAACACGTACAAAAAGGCGTATTATGCAGAACGTCTATTGGCCTGGAATTTCCAGAGATGTAACAGGGTACTGCAGGACCTGTGAGCAGTGCCAAAAGGTAGACAAGGCAGGAGACAAGGTGAGAGCTCCTTTTATGCCTTTGCCTGTGATTGAGGAGCCATTTCAGAGGGTAGCTATGGATATTGTGGGTCCTCTGAGTACCCCGAGTTCCACAGGGAAAAAATATATCCTAGTGGTAGTGGATTATGCTACACAATACCCTGAGGCAGTGGCTTTGTCCTCCATTGAGGCAGAGAAGGTGGCAAATGCTTTGTTAGAGATTTTCAGCAGGGTAGATTTCCCAACAGAAATACTGACTGATAGAGGTGCCAATTTCATGTCAGACCTGCTGGCTTGTCTGTGGAAGTACTGTGGAGTGAAGCACCTAAAGACCATCCCCAACCATCCCCAGACTAATAGTCTTGTTGAGGGGGTAAACTCTACAATCAAGTCTATGCTACTGGTATTTGCAGATCAGTTTAAGAGGGAGTGGGGCAAATATTTGCCCCATCTGTTGTTTGCTTACAGAGAGGTTCTCCAGGAATCCACAGGTTTTTCACCCTTTGAGTTGCTGTATGGGCATAGGGTGAGGGGACCTCTAGATTTAATTCGAAATGAGTGGGAAGGTGAGTGCAAGTCTCACAAGGAGTCTGATGTAGCATACAACCTAAAGATCAGGACGAGGCTTAGGGAACTCATGGGCTTGGCCCAGAAGAACCTGGCAGAAGCCCAACAACAGAAAAAGGTGTGCTATGACAGGAATGCTCGAGCTAGAGAGTATGCTGTAGGGCAACAGGTAATGGTTCTCATTCCTGTCAGACACAACAACCTGCAAGCAGCTTGGGAGGGACCCTACAAGGCGGTAAGAAAGGTAAGTGATGTTAACTACATGGTGGAACTGCTAGGCAGTCAGCAGGGGCACAAATTGTACCATGTTAAGATGATGAAACCTTACCATGATTGGGGGGCCCTTGTGCTGAGCATTTGCAATGGATTGCAGGCGGAGTCTGAGGGAGATCTGGGGACTGATCTCCTTAGTGAGGCTCGGGCTGACACCTCAATGGAAGGGGTAGCAATGTCCCAGCAGCTATCTCCTACTCAGGTTTGAGAAATCTGAGCAATGTTGCAGGAATTTCGGGACATGTTCACTGGGACACCAGGGTGAAGCCACCTGGTGCAGCACCAGGTGGATACAGGACCCCTAAGGCCTATTAGGCAGGCCCCTTATAGGGTGCCTGAGAGAGTCAGGTAGAACCTGAGGGAGGAGGTACAGGAGATGTTGGAACTAGGGGTGATTCAAGAGTCCAACAGTCTCTTGGTCTCCCCAGTGGTGTTGGTGCCAAAGAAGGATGGCAGCACCAGGTTCTGTGTGAACTACAGGAAATTAAATAGTCAATTAGAGTCGGATGCTTGCCCCATGCCTAGGACAGATGAGGCCCTAGATGAGCTGGGTGGGGCTAAGTATCTTAGAACTATTGATCTTACCAAGGGTTACTGGCAGGTGCCCTTGACTCCCGGTGCTAGCGAGAAGTCAGCCTTTGTGACTCCTTTCAGCTTGTATGAGTTCACAAAGATGCCCTTTGGGATGAAGAATGCCCCAGAGACTTTCCAGAGGCTGGTAGATAATATCCTAGCAGGTGCAGGAGGGTTTGCCCTTGCTTACCTGGATGATATTGCCATCTACAGCCATTCCAGGCCAGAGCACCTTCAGCATGTCTGGGAGGTGCTGGACAGACTACAGAGGGCAGGGTTGACCATTAAGCCAAGCAAATGTCGGGTGGGTATGGCAGAGGTCTCTTACTTAGGTCATAGAGTGGGGAAGTGGTAAGTTAAGGCCAGAACCTGCCAAAGTTGAAGCCATTCAGGCATGGCCTGTACCTGTTACTAAAAAGCAGGTAAGGGCATTTTTAGGGACAGCAGGGTACTACAGAAAGTTCATCCCCAGTTATAGTACCATAGCTGCTCCCCTAACAGACCTGACAAGGAAGAACAGGCCAGATAAGGTAGTGTGGACCCCAGCATGTGAGCAGGCATTCCAGAAGCTTAAAGAAGCTTTGGGAGGACCCCCTGTGTTAGCCAGTCCAGATTACAGCAAATAATTTGTTGTGCAGGTAGATGCTTCAAACCATGGGGTGGGGGCTGTACTTAGCCAAATTTCTTCAGGGGGGAGAGCACCCAGTGGTTTACTTCAGTCGTAGGCTCCAACCCAGGGAGGAATGCTATGCAGCTGTAGAAAAGGAATGTTTAGTCATAATGTGGGAACTGCAGAAACTTCAGCCTTATCTGTATGGAAAGAAATTCACTGTTATGACAGATCACAACCCCCTAACATGGTTAAACAGAGCCAGTCAGCAAAATGCCAAGTTGCTAAGATGGAGCCTGGGGTTGCAAGCATATGATATGTCAATGCAGCACCACATTGGGAGTGGCAATGCCAATGCAGATGGGCTATCAAGACAGGGAATGAGGTAGGTATACTCAGATAGACCTGACCCTCTCAAGTGGCATTTCTCAAGGGTCAGTTGAAAAACTAGCTTGAGTTTTCTGGCGGGGGGGGGGGGGAGAGAAATGTGAAGGCGGGTAGAGATGGGTGAAGGCTGCCAGCCTAGCCATATAGAATTTTGCAGATAATTCTATCATTTGTAAATATGAATGTTGAATTTAAAACAATGTGGCAACATTGCCATCTGCTGTAAAGAAAGATAAGCCAAACATTTCTTGTTGGTCCTTTGAAATTAAAATGATTTCATCACTGCCTTTGATGTTTTACAAGTTGGCTCCAGTCCGGCTAGATGAAGGCTTCCTGCCTATTGTTTAAGGCTAAAGTTAATGACCAGCATTTACATGTGAAATGTCCTTTATTGCTCTAAGTGTAAAATAATGTAAATGCAGTTTCTGTCGTCCTGGGAATCCAGAAAAGTGTAAAAATTATGTAATGTTTTAGCAGAATTGCAGTTTCAATTTAAACAGTGAGAATCAGAGATTATGAAGCATTTTGTCTGACTATCCATCTCACAGCACTGCCTTATGCTCTCTTTATGTAAGTAGCATGTTAGAACTGTGTTTTCTCCTAGAAGTAGCCAGGAATTATAAAGATTAGACTAAGTGTTTTTCTGTGATGTCAGAACTGTACTACTGATTTATTTTAAGTATTTCTGTGTGATCTCTAAACTCTTTTGACTAGCACTGTGTAGTAGAAAGTATTGTCTTGTGGTTTTAATTATTTATTATTAAATATTTTAAAACCTTTTAATTGTGGCTGATTTGTGTAGAGATAAGTTAAGCTCTAGAGTACATTGCATATTTATAGAATTTATTGTACAAAGCCACTCCAATAAGCCTTGACTGATTAGTTACACTTACCAATTGGATAATAATATTGCACAGTAATAATTGGACACCCTTTTAAGGGCCTTTGGGTAGCTGATAATATCAACTGGGTGGTGGCAGCCAGTACTACTGTATAGCCTGGGTAAGAGGGGGCACAGCTGGAGAACCTGTGCTAGCCTTCCCCAGAAGTGTCTGTGTGGTTGTGTAAACTCTTATCTCAAAGTGTGTGTGTGTCAGCTACTTGGCCCAGGATATGAAGCACTGGTTGGACAGAGATGGTGCTGGAGATTTTAGCTTGCCCAGCTAGGCTGAGATCTGGACCCTATAGCTGTGCCAGTGGGGAGTCTTATTGGGGACCTGGTGAGCAAGGGAGCGACCAGCCCCAGACTGTGATCTCTGTGTGCTCTTAAGGGAAATTGCACTTTATTGTGTGTATTTGTTATCCTTTCCTCTCATATGAGACACCCTCTCTGGTGTTAATTGTGAGGATTGAGGCTCCTTGATTGCTGGGCCAGGTCACAGATACTATTGTGAAATATGTTTTAGAAATTCTAATAGATAATAAATGTGAGGTTTTTAATATATTGTGCTATACACTAAAGCTATTAAAGTTTGTTTTATGATACTGTACACACTTTGGGTTCTAGCCCTAATTTTGCTGGATTAGCACGGATAAGTAATTGTGAATTAAGTTATGTATTTGCCAAACTGATAATTAAAACCCATGTGAATACAGGGAGGACATGCAGACTCTGCATAGAAGGCACCCCAGCCAAGAATCAAACTGGGGAACCTCTTGCTATGAGGTGACCTTTACATATCTTAAATATATGCCAGATTATTTATAAGTATAGAGCAGAGTTACATTACTGCATACTATTTGGTACATATGAAAAAATCTACAAACTGTCCAAAAAAACACATCAGGAAAACTTTATTTCAAAGGTGCTAAATGTTACTAATGCACTAAAATATACTTTAAGTTACATTAAAAATCACTATAAATAGGTTCATATGTTCATAGGTTCATACATAAGTTCTATGCTAGCTGCCCTTGTGGACCTTTTTAAGTCTAGCCAGAGTCCCTTTTTATGCTTGAATTAAACTATTCCATTTGGTTATAGACTGACCTTATCCATCCAATGGTTGATAATTATATATTACCCCTAATTATAATAACTGGGTTAATACCATAGATAATTTGAGGAAACACATTCATGGACTAAAGCATTTAAGAGCTGCCTCTGTCCATAAGTAATATAGGGAACAAGTCTGGGGTAACTCTTCTATTTCCCATCCAAAAATCCAAGTTGTGCTTGAATAGAGACAAGGGTGAGCTTTGATTTATGTGGATGAGAAATCTGCTCCAGAGCAGCAGTATCCTCTGTGATATATACCTGTCCATCCAAACTGTTCTGTTGATGTTGCAGGACAGGTTTAGCTCCCTAGACTGAGTTGGTCCATGTAGGATATGTTGCTTAGTTAGGCCTAGTATTGTTTTAATAAGGTGCCTCTGTGGGCATTCCAATTTTTGCATGTGTCTTGACAGATACATCCCAAAGGGGGAATTATACTCAATGATTGGCCTAATGTGGGCTGAGTAAAGGACAGCAATGACGTCCCTAGATCTAGACACAATCTCTTTGTTTATATGCTGTGCAATATAAAATGACTTTCTTGTGACAGTGAGCTTATGTTGGTCAAAGTTAGGTCATTGTCCACATAATTTCCCAAATCTTTAGAAGTGGATCAACTCTAGAAGTGCATTGGCAATGTGGTAGTTCCCTTGGTTAGAAGACTTCACAAAGGATACAATAACAGATTTTTTGGCATTTAGTTTTAGTCCATGATTTTGGCACCAGTTAATTATTTCGGACAGACCTTCCTGCAGGATGGCTACATCATTTGGGGATTCAATGACTGCCCCTAGCTTGCAGTCATCTGCAAACTTAGTCAGCCAGAGGTCTTAGATTTTGGCTTTTACTTCAGAAAAGTACATGCCAAACAGGAGAGATCCCAGCACAGAACCTTGGGGGACCCCACCGGTGACTGGTTTCTTTGCGAAGGTAACTTCTCTTATTTTCATTTCCTCCATCTTATCTGTGAGCCAGTTGGCAATCCAGCAGGTGATTTAGGATTTGTCACAAACAAATAGATCTTCAGGACTAAATGAAACACAGAGTCAAAAGCCTTGTGTTGCATACACTGTAACACTGACTTTTACTATTCAGTTCCAGCCTGACACTTCTAGTTTTGACCTTTAATTTGGTCATGTGACTTTTTAGCTGTTTAAAGCCTTTTATTTACATGTTAATTTAAAACATCCGAAGATATGTACTACTTAGATAAAATTCTGCACACTTTAAAGTACATTTTTTAATGCTTAATGCCTTAATTTAAAATAAGGACATTCAGAGAAATTATTACCATAGCTCTATTAGGTTAGGAAGAGAATCTGGCATAATAGTTAAGGTGCAGGATTTGATTCTCACATGGGGTAATTGGCTAAGCTTAAAATGGCCCACAAGGACAGTTAGCCTAGTACTAATCTATGAACTACATCTATGAACTTTCTGGTGATCTTGGATAGTGATGCAAAGATTCAAAGCACTTCAGAGACATGCAAGAAACACATGGGACAAAATCTCATGAGAGGCTCATTAGAATGTATTTGAACTGAACTCAGAGTGGTCAGAAGTAACTTTGCTAGTGTTCTCCCTGCCAATCCATGCAATATTGCTGCTCACGTGTGTACCAGTTCATGCATGCATGTATAAGACCAATGCACACACATACATACAGCTTTGCAGTACTTACAGCTGCAATGCCAGCAGCCATGTTCCTGCCATAGACATCAAAATATATACAGTTTTATCACTTAGTTCCCCAAATAGTATGGTACAGTTTGTCTTTCAATTACTCTACCACACTTTACCAATCACAGAGAAAGGCTGCTAGGAAGCGCACACAGAGTTAATTTGCATTAGCCATGCTCCTGGACTGCTGTATTTGTATGAGGGTTTCTCTAGCAAGGTCACTGTATTGCTACATGCCACAGTTCTCTTACCACTGTAGTACTATGGTGGGCGCTGACTCACTCCCTTCTAAAGCACTGCACAATCCTGCTACAACAGGATTCTTCAAGGTGTTTCGTGTTTCTGAATTCCACCCAAAATCTTCCTCGCTTGTTTCTTTAAAGGTTTCTGGATTTTTATATGGGTATTTCTGGTTATTTTTTCAGAGTAATCTACTGGTTTTCTTAAGTTGTTAAAACTGTGTTTAGTACCTTTCCTGTCATTGTCTTGATTCACAGACATGGGTTGTGGTACTGCCTAGCATCATACAGAACAACGCCAACCTTGCATACTATTGTGTAATATGCACACTAGTATTATAGATGTCTCAGTGTTTATTTTTCATTTATCACCTTTGTTAATGAGGAATATCCATACAGAAAGTTACATATGCGGGCAGAAAACCACTAGAACAGAAAAGAGTAAGATATTTACAGAATAAGTCATCACTTACAGAGTATTTCATAAGAAATAATAAAAAGGTCATATTAATAAATTGGTCTAGACTGAACAAAATGTTGGTATTTTTTTCTGCCATGCCACAGGTTATCAAATGAAACATCAGAGTGCCAGCACTACCAACTACCTATTCAGTAAAATGTTGATCTACATTTCTTTCACAGGAGGAACATTTGTAAAAACATTCTGAAAAGGCAGAATATAGAGCATGAGAGGAAGTAATGTGTGAGCCCTCCTAGTGATAAATCTAAGCATTAAGGAGACTGCAATGCCATTATTTTTGTAAATGTTATGAACCTTTCTGCAAACCATATCTGTTACAATACAGCTGGTACCAATTTTGTGAGGAGACTCTGAAACATCCTCACAAGTCCTGACCTACAAGGTACTCAGAAATCTATCCCGGATGCAGCTACTACACATCTACAAGTTGAACAGCACAAGGGGCACTCAATCTAGGGATCTAAACTTAGTGACTCAAACAAAACATACTGGAGGGACAGATATGTGTCTCAGAGAGTGACGCTTTTTGGAACAGGTTCTTATTCACGTTAAACAGATCCCTTCCCTGGCCCTCTTCAAAAGCAGTTTGGATCAATGGATGTGGAATCACAAATACACACCTGGGGTAGTACCTATGTCCTTTATGGACAGGGGCAATCTGAAACATACTCAAGGCATAGGCACAAACCCATGCCATCCTCTTGCCCTTAGGGGACATATATTATGTAAAATTGGTTTATATTGGCTAGGCTTATAAGGGCTTTTAAGACGTTAGCCTAGAAATTTCTTATGAACCTATGGTTTCTGCCACTGTATTACTTTTGCAGTTGACCTTAGAGAAATAAGGCATGTTGTTTGAAACTGATGTTGATTAGAAGCCCTTTTTTAGGTATTCTTAAGGTGAGCTGATGTCATGAGCAAATATTTATATATTTATTTGTCCTTTGATAACCGGGAAAGTCTGACTGAGACAATGGCCCATTTTCAGCAAAGGTCCAGGGAGAAAAGCTCCACAACAGATTTAATAACATTTAAACAGTAGTTGAATAATTATATAGAAGGGGAGAAAGCCTAACAAATGATTAAATATTTTATAATGAATTGGGGAGAAAGGCTTCACAAAAACAAACATAAAAACATTTTACAGCAGCTGATTAGTAATTATATACAAGGGGAGAAAATCCTCATAACAAATAAAAACACAAACAGATTGAAATACGTTTACAGAAATATTAAGACTACAATATACACTAAAAGTAGCAAGACATACTACAGAAGTGGCTAGCCTATGTCAAGCAAACTAATACATAGTTATTCAAAATATTGACTATATTTCTAATAATGTATGCAGGTGAAAACTATATTGCTATAAAGTGATGCTTGACCACCTAGTCAAGGTTTTATTGTATTAATTATTATAAAAAACAATATAATCATCTAGCAATGTAGAAAAAAAGTCTATCAAATTAATGAGCTGTCTTTGTTTCCTAAACAAAACAAAATAAAAAATGGTTTGATTATCTGATGTCCAGAAGCCTTTGGTAAAATAACCAAAACAGCTTTGAGGACTCTCTTCTTCATTTCTTGTTTGGAAAC
Source organism: Protopterus annectens (assembly GCF_019279795.1). Classification (NCBI taxonomy): domain Eukaryota; kingdom Metazoa; phylum Chordata; order Ceratodontiformes; family Protopteridae; genus Protopterus; species Protopterus annectens. The sequence goes on along the minus strand of NC_056747.1, from coordinate 578,659,909 downwards.
ACACATGCACCACTAAATCTAATACTTTACCTAACTGTAACCAATAAACACTCATACACTCATACAAACACTAAATTATTCCCTTCTCTAACTGCTACAGTAACCCCAACTCACAAACATTCATACAGGCACAAAGACACATATACACACACACATATCTGTTACAATAAAGCATACATCCGGCAGTATGAATGTTAGACACACTGAATATTCAAACAAACAATCCTGTAGTTCATTCTGTAAGGCTTGCGAATCGCAAATGAATGCACAACAGAATGAATGGAACCCAGATGGTGCAGAGGGTTAAGGCTCTGAGCTGTACTTCCTGTGGTACAGGGTTTGATGTATCATTTCTCACTTGCTTTCTATATGACTTTGAGCAAGTCATGTAACCAGACATTGCTCCTGGGTCACCCTAAAAAGGGACTGTATATCTAGTATGCCTATCTTGTTAACAAATGGGTATTCTTACTATTACAGATACATGCATAAGGAAATCTCACACTCACATAGGAAACTACACTGGATTACAAATCTAAACAGCAAAACCTATTAAAATGGCTGCATGTCTCAGCAGTGAGTAACACACACTCTGGCAAATTCAACAATTGCATAAACAAAACTTAGAATCTGCACAGATAAAAACATTACCTATTTGAATAAATAACATTAACCTGTAGAAATAATGCTGAAAAAAATAAAAGTTGTTTGCTCGACAGAATAAAGTTGCATGAGACTTTCAGGATGGCTGACATTGAGTAACAGCTTAATTTCAGCTCACCCAGTGTGAAAACAGAAACTCAGAAGACAGAGCCAATAAACTTGTATTTCTGGGTAAATAGAAGTAATTGGCTAGTAAGTGCACTGCCTGGATTCCAATAAAAAGAAATCCAGAGAACCTGAAAGAAAATCAATCACAAAAGGTGAGGAAAAAACACAGACTGGGAAGAATTCTGCAGCTGTTCAGCAAAAAGCAGTGCAAGTTCCAGTACACATGACTTCCAGAAACCTAGAAGAAAAAATAAGTAAAATGCACTCACAGCTGATTAAATAAATGAAATGCTGGTGGAGTATAACAACTCAAATAATAAAAACCTGGAAAAAATGGAAGAAGCTTTACACAGATATTCAGATGAGGTGATAAAACTGCAAAAATCAGAAGTCAAAATGAAGAAAAGGCTGGCTGAATATGAAATTGCTCAAGAAGAGATGTTTCAAAAAATAATAGAACTAGAGCACATACTAAAAATTAGATTTTCTGCTGTACCAGAGAAGCTGAAAGGAACAGACTATATTAATTTTATGTAAACACAAATAAGCAACTGGACTGGTATTCCACAGCATGAGTTGTTAATTGAAATGGCACATTGTGAGTGGGCATGACAAAACAACCTAGACTTTTAATAGTAAAGATACAATCTTACAAGCAGAAGGAGTTTTGATTCTGACAAAAGTGGGGCAAAAGTACTAAAAGTACTAAAAGTGGGAGACAGTAGAGCATGGAAAATGATTACTCACTGTACGGCAGGCAGAAGAGGAGTAAATTTATTCCACTGATCAGGGAATGTTGAGAAGCAGGCATGAGATTCAAGATGCTGTACCCAGCTATCTTCAGAATATTATTTCCTGGAGGAACAAAATCATTTTTGATGCAAAACATGCTAAGGAGAAAATACAAAAGTTTGCCCAACAAAAAGTGAGCTGTGAAAAAGAAGGGGATTCTGATTCTTGTTCTTTTGATAATAAAGACTACAGAGAGAGTGTGCCAGTGACTCCTTTTCCAATGTTTCAATGGAAAATGCTTGAGAGACAGAAAAACAAGTTGACTTGAACAACTGATAGTACATTGGAAATGAAGCAAAAACTGGATTTGGGAGATGGAGATAAATAGGAACAAAACCAGCAACTCAGAAATTGACAAATAAATGTTGGTTTACAAAGCATTACTTATATTTGTGAAACATAAACAAACTAAGAACACCACCAAAAGAAACGAGGAACTAAACTCCACAAATTTAATATATAAAAATACAGCAAAAAATGCGAAAATGTTCGTAAAGCGCTTTTCGTCCAGCACAATAGCCAGACTTCATCAGACAATTAAACAAATGGAATCAACTCTTAATATAGTAAAAACACACCTCCATTAATTAATTTTAACCAATAAAAACACATCAAACCAATCATGTTCCTCCAATATACAAAGCATTATTTTAACAGAATATAACTATATAGATATAAAATAACCTACATATTTCTAGTATAAAAGTAAATATTAAAAGCTTTATTCAACAAATATTACAAGTATCATACATAGTATCTGAAAAGTGCATCAGCTGCAACTTTAGTGGATTTAAAACGTTATACCCGTAAACTCAATCTGAATGTTATGTTTGGCAACAAGGTGACAAACAACATACTAATATATGGGTGCTACGTACTTACAACCCACTTATGCACCCTTTATTACTACTATTTGAACATTTGTGTGAACTTAATTTAAGGGGTTTAATGAACCATACGGTGAAAATCAATGACTGGAATGTATCAAAGAAAGAAAGGGAGACACTGCAGTTATTTACATCTTTGCCTATTAGGATGTTAAAACCGGACAAGGGAGGGGGACTTGTGTTAATGGACATTGAAGATTACAATGGGACTAGTGTTGGAAAGTGAAACGTATGTTAAAGCAAGTGTAAATGAAGTACATGTGTCATACAACCGTAGAAAAATGTTTTTAAATGATTTATTTATTGATGGGATGATAGATGTTCAAACATTTAATTACCTTTCTACATTCTCTCCAAAAACTCCCTTATTGTTTGGTATACCTAAAATATATAAGAACATGTTTAACCCCCCCCCCCCAAATGGGCATTGGTAGATGCTAGATCCTCTTTCACCTATGCTATAGCAAAGTTGGTAGATTGTACCATAATAAAAATATGCAGTTAAAGAGCAATACAGTTGTAAAGATTCATGGGTATTTCTCGCTGCTATTAATGAATGTGAATTTTGTGAAGTGAACTTTTTAATGACTTGATGTTATTGACTTGTATTTTTTTATACCATGGACAACAGGAATAGAATGGGTTTTAGACAGAATTAGATGGCATGGGGCCCCTGATTCCAAAGTGAGATTGATGGAGGAGCTGTTAGACATAGTTTTGACAAATAACTTTGTCTTATTTAATACAGAAATCTCCTTACAAAAAGTGGGTGTAGCAATGGGCTCACCATGCAGAGCAAGTTTTGCTAACTTGGTGATGGCCCATTGGGAACATCAGTTCATTTTTAACTGTGGGGAGATCGCTGCAAGGATTGGTCTGTACACTAGATTTCTGGATGACATTTTTTTTAATGTTTAAAGGGGATCAAACTGATGCTGAACAACTGTTAAGTACCCTGAACAATACAACTATTTTTTTAAGATTTACTAGTAACTTCCAACAAGACAAGATCGCTTACTTAGATGTGGAGTTGGGGAAAGATAGAGTTAGGAAACAATATGTTGCAAAGATCTACTGGAAGGAAACATATTCTAATTCCTTACTACATTTCACTAGCTCACACCCAACTCACCAAAAAAGATCGGTTGTAAAAGGCCAGTTAGTTAGAGCAGCTAGAATGGGGACTGAGGAGGATGCATTTATAACAGAATGAGAGGTGTTGAAAAGTATGTTTTTACATAGAGGTTATCCTGAAACTTTAATTTTTGAACTGTTGCATGAAATACAGCACAAAGGAAGAACAGAGATATACAACCCCATTTTAAGTATACACCAGATGGGCAACATGACAGTGATACAGGTAGGACCCAGCTATGCCAACATCCCAGACTTACAGGAGATGGAACAAGAGGTCCCTAGACAGAAAAGAGATCATGTGGTGAGTTTTATTACCCCTTTTAGTATAGATTCATTTGGGATCAAGGAAATCTTGTTGAGGAATTGGAACCTCTTGTTTACTGACTGCGAATTTGTAGAAAAAGTAGGTGTTAAACCAACTCTGATCTTCAAGAGGGGTAGAAACATGAAAGCCACATTGGAGGGGCATAGACAAAAGGTATATAAAACCCCAGGAATGTATAAATGTGACTCATGTAACTTTTGTAAACACATGGCCTCAGGAACTACTTTTTCAGTGAGAGATAGGACTTATAAGATTGATGGAAGGTTTAACTGTAATTCAAAATCTGTGGTGTATCTTGCCCAATGCCAAAATTGTCTAGCATTCTATGTCAGGAAAACCAACAAAAAGCTTAAAGAAAGGGTGTATGAACATATATATAGTATCAATAAGGGGAAATTGGAGAATGCCTTAGCCAGACATTGTGCCAGTTTCCGACCATGCCTTTCTTTTCAGAATTATTGAACAAGTGGTACCTGATATTAGACGGGGCCCCTCTCAGTTATTATTAGAAAAACATGAATTATTATGGCAGCTCTGTTTAGACTCAAGCAGATCACCGGGTTTAAATGAGGTCATATCCATAACATGTATTTTAAAATTAAGAAGCTTGTCTAGGTAATGTTAGCTCTCATTTTGATCTAATGAGTAATGTAGGATATTGAGAAACAGTAGTTAATATTTTTAGATTTATGCATTAATGTATTCTTACATTTTGGATTTTTATGTTAATTTTAAGCGATATTTATAGAAGCTGATGCACTTTTCAGACACTATGTATGATACTTGTAATATTTGTTGAATAAAGCTTTTAGTATTTACTTATTTACTTTTATACTAGAAATATGTAGGATATTTTATATCTATATAGTTATATTCTGTTAAAATAATGCTTTATATATAGGAGAAACATGGTTGGTTTTGTGTGTTTTTATTGGTTAAAATTAATTAATGGGGGTGTGTTTTTTACTATATTTAGAGTTGATTCCATTTGTTTAATTGTCTGATGATGTCTGGCTATTGTACTGGTTGAAAAGCACTTTACGAACATTTTCACATTTTTTGCTGTATTTTTATATATTAAATTTGTGGAGTTTAGTTCCTCATTTCTTTTGGTGGTTTGTTTGTATTGTTTTTCATTTTTGGCTTTGCCTTGTATATTTGTGAAACATGACAGAACAAGAAATCCTGGAAATTCTGGATGTTTTTGACTGTTAAACTTGTAAGGGACTCTAAAGCATATGCCCTACTTCATGTCATTAATGTTTGGAAGAACACTTAGGATAGTGGAAGGGGAAGGAGAGAGTTAACTGCAAGTAAAACAAAATTTTGTTCTTAACAGAAATATTTTTATAATGCATGATATAATCTGTATGCTGTAAAGTAAAGTTTTCTCAGTTATTTTCAAATGGATATTAAAGTAAATAGGTGACGCTGTTTTTTTCTTTCTTTCTTTCTTTCTTTCTTTCTTTCTTTCTTTCTTTCTTTCTTTCTTTCTCTCTTTCTTTCTTTCTCCTTGTTCAGTTTTAAGAAATGTAGGCACTGCAATGTAAAAAAAGTGTATTCAAAAGAACATGATACAAGAAAAACTAATGCGATTTTTCTCATTCTTGCATAGGGGAATGACTGGATTCAGTCTCTTGACTTGATTTAGTAACCAGTTTTAAGAGAAAACAAATAAATAAAAAAGAACATTGAATATAATAAAGCTGTCCTGTAGCAAATAAATGCTTAAAGAAACAACTCTCTATCTGATTCTCATGTATCCATGGACACAATCTGATAAAGAGCAATAAAAACAGAATACTTCTTTCTTTCTATGACAAGGAGATGTTTTCTGAAAACATGCAAGTATTTTCTCAATCTGGGACAGCAATAAAGATAAGACAAAAACAGACAGCATTTAGTACAAGCCCAGGCTGTACTATGCATCTTAGCATGGACAAGCTTCCTTTTAAGTTAACCCAAATCTGTGAGTGTGGCTGTTGGTTTGGGACAATTGTTCCTATTAGGAGGGTAAAACTTCAATATTTGAAGATTTACATACTTCTGTGTATTAGTATTAGGTTAATCGGTTTTAGGGGTGTATTGGGTGTATTTTGTGAGCGCTTTCAATAAAACAAAAAGTTTTGTAAGATTTAAGAGAGGCTCAAATGGATCTAATAAGAAACAACTGTATTAAAGATCAACTTACCAAACATTAGTGTATGCATGTAATACAAAAGATGGAAATAGATACTTAAGAAAAAAGCTGTTACACATAAAATGTGGGAATAATAACTCTTTAACATAATTATGCTTTCTATATTATCTATAAATGTAAATAGTCTCACAGATATATACAAAAAAGAGTAGTGAACAATATTAAAATGTAGAGTACAAATAGCTATACTACAGAAGACACATTTGGAAAGAACTGAACATGTGAATTTGACAAAGAAAGTTTTTTCAGAATGGTTATTCAGGTAAATAACTGGGACCAAGAAAAAGAGAAATACTTATATTAATTGCAAGAGGAGCTCCAATAGTGATAGAAGAGGCTAACAAAGACAATAATGGTAGATTTGTAGTACTAAGGGGCTACTGGAAAGGGAGGAGGATCAGACTGGCGTGGATTTATATTTCACCAACTGCTATAATGGAGCTTAAGAAAATTCTGGGAGAAATAATTATCTTACAGCAGGGACTATTACTTATAGGTGGGGACTGAAATTTGATTTACAGCAGTGAAGATGTGTTTGGGGCCTAGAAGGGAAATATAACAAAAGAAGATAGATTTTTGAAGACATTTATGAAAATATTTGGCATGGAAGATGTGAATTCAGTAGTAGAAGTTCAGAGTGAATTTACATATTATTCACCAAGATACAAAAACTGGGCTATGCTAGACAGAACATACACTTCACAGGAACATGTGCATTTAATTGAAAGTCTTGATGTACATCCAATAACTATTTCAGATCACGTGCCAATAATAATTAAAATAACATACAGGATAATGAAATAAAAATGAGACACTGGCACTTTCCCATCTATCTATTGAAAAGAGAGGAATTGAAGGAATGGGTTGTGGAAATTATTTGGGAGTTATTAGAGAAGATAGAAATTTCTTCTGAAAATATAGCTGGGGAATGGGATAAAATTAAAGTGGAGTTTAAAAATAGGATGGAAATAAAAGAGAGAGAGATGTGGTTAAGAAGTAATAAGAATTATTTATTATTTATTTTGAGAGTTATTTAGAGGGACTGACAAATGTTAAAGTATTACTCACAGAACAAGAAGAAGAGCAATTGCATAATGCAAAACAGAAAATAAGGGATTACTGTGATACTATGCATGAGTTTAGAAAGATTGCTGTTAAGCAACTGTTTTTTGCTAATAACTCCAGAGCACAAAAACTTTTAGTACAATGATTCAGGCAAGAGAAACTAGAAAGGGTTGTTGCCAAGCCTAGGGAGCCCTATAACAAAGAAAATAACAAGAGATCCTGAAGAGTTACTAGAAATATTTTGGAAAATTTATGAAAGTCTGTATAAAGAAGAAAAATATGGAACTCAAGAAAAGGTACAAATGGAAATGTTTATGGAAGAATTAAATATGCCAAAGTTAGAGGTAGATGAGGCTCAGTTAGTAACTGTCAGGCTAGGATGAGATTAAATAAAAATGGCAATGTATAACCGATCCACAGAAAAGTCCCCAGGAATAGATGGTATTCCTTTGGAAGTTTGGAAGCTAGGAGGGAAAAAACTGATAAAGATCTGGGAGGTTTTGTTTAACAGTTTATTAAGAGGAGGGGAAGCACCAACATCCTGGAAGAAAGTGGTGGTGGCTGTAATGCCTAAAAAGGGTAAACACCCATCTGATCCAGCTTCATATAGACCCATTTCAATTCTAAACCATGATTATAAAGTGTTTATGTGGTTTAAAAGAAGGCAGGATTTGAATGAGCTATGTAATATTTGACAATGACTGGATAGATTATAAGAGCTGCATAATGTTTGCAACTAAAATTATGTCAGTATGGTTTGTGATGCATGCCTGCAACTAAAAGTATGTCAATATGGTTTGTTTTCATTTATATAAATGTATAATTGCCTATGTATTAGGTGATAATTTAATAAAGATGTTTCGTTTTAAAAAAATAAAGTTGTTTTATCTCAGAGTAATATATTTGTTTTATTAGTATTAATTTACTCTTTTTCTATTTTTTTCTATGTACAGTCCAACTTCTAAATTATGATTACACATTTTGATGTTAACATCTCCAATTGCATCATACAATACCACCTTACTTTTTGTTCACATTAAACTTTAAACTTTTTTTGCTGCCTTAGTTCAAGAAAGCTAAGGTATTCATTTAAAGCCTTTATATCACAGGAATTTTCATATTTAGACATCCAGAATATAGATAAAAAAGGTAAACAGGAAAGTTCCATACTGAAAAGAATGAGGCCTAGTATCAACCCCATGGAACACTATTATTTGTACTTTTCCAGGATGATTTTGTGCCATGCAAAGCAAAACATTCACTTCTATCACTTAACCAATTTCTCTGCATTTAATGATGTAGTGATTCATATCTAAATTAATCATATTTTAAGAATTTGTTCATGCATTATGCAATCAAAAAACTTTGCTATATATTTTGTTCTAGAAGGCAGAAAAGTTTTATCAAAAAAATTTATTTTAAAGTTAAGGTTGAGGGCACTTAATGAATACAGGCTATGTGCCATCTAAGTGAACAAGATATTTGTTGCCCTGTATGAGCAACTAGAATACACACCTTTGAAAGCATTTACTGATAATTGATACTGGGCTAATGGGACGGTAACTGAAAAGGTTACACATGTGACTATCTTTATAGATTAGGGAAGCATATGCTTTCTTCCATTCATTGGGTATAGTAGAGTTTGCATTAAAAGTATTTAACATATGAATCAATAGAGTGAATCTATCAGAAGACACAATAGCAATTCATTGTCTTGAGATAGTGACTGGTCCTATTGAACATGTTTTTAACAATATTCAATACATGGTGAACATCATCACTGGCAATCAAAGGGCATTGGGATATCATGTCAAGACAGGAAACAATTCTATATCCCAAGTTTGTGTTAGAGAAGAAATTGGCAAATAAGTGTTAAATGATGCCACTATTTCTGGTATGGATAAAACAGTTCTGCTACTTATGTTTACAGGTCCAAATGTAGGTTTAACTATATTTGAGGCATTGACATATATGTAAAATATATTCTAATTATCTATAATTATTAAAGCTACTTCACAAGTGATCTTTTTACCTTTAGTTGTTGCTTAATTGTCGTACAACAGTATTCAGACTTATTTTGTTGTATAGGGCCTTATGACTGTTGTATTTCCAATATAGTCTTTTTTTAACTATTTCATAAGTTTTTTAATTTACTTTCCACCAAGTTTTGTTTTTGCTCTTGTTTTATTTATTTTTTTACTTTTGTATTATCAAAGTATTTGTTACATATGTTTATAAATGATACCTAATTATAGTCCAAGTTATTTTCTGATATAATGCCAGGAAAGAGATGTAAATCACTTAATAAGCCCTTAATGTATAGTTTCTTCATACTGAGAAATGTAGCTCTCTTTTTTTGGTTAATCCAGTCTATGCCAAATTCTAATGTTAATTGATTTTTTCCTATTGGTAAGTATGAAATAAAACATATGTCATGTACAGTCCGGTGTCTGAACATGTAGTAAAAAATTTAAAGTCATAATATGTAAAAAGTAAGTTTTGGCTGAGGTTCATTGAATGCCACGTGGACCATTTAATATCTGGGTAGTTAAAATGCCAAAGGAAGACAGTGGATGCTTCATCCAAAAATAGTAGACTAAAAACTATCATGTTGAGAACTGGGGTTTTGTATACTAGAACTGTGCAATACACACCCCAGTGATTGACATTGTTTAGTTAAAACACTTAATATTTCTAAGTAATCTTCCAGCATTTCTAAGTAGGTAGGTATATACCTAGTCATGTTAGTACAACACACCTTTTTTGTTAATTCTTTTGTTTTCATTATTTTCTAAACCTACTGAATGAAAAATTGTCACTACTGTATATCTCTGCTATGGCAAAATATTATAGTTCTGACTTTCTGTCATCAGCTCAAGTTCCCCTTATATATCTTGGGCTTTATAATAATGATTCAGAAATCTTCTTGTGTTATTTAAGTATTTCCTGTCCCAAAAAGATGAGGTGTTAAAAAAAACTCAAGAACTTTCTTTTTAGTAGTTTTTGCCAGGAACTTATCCCGTTTTACTGAAATGTAATTTATCACTTGAAAGCAAAGAAGCATCTGCAATCATTTTTTCCCATATAGTTAGAACCTTAAAACCTTCCAGGTATTCTTGCCTGTGTAGCCAAATATTAAATAGTGTTGTTTTAGCTATGGCATAATCACTGAATCTCAAACAAGGTGATATATTTGGTATAATTTCTTTGATAGCGTTCTTCATATTCTTTAAAGGAGTGCAAAGTCATATGATAGAGTAAAACTACATATTTTATTCTACAATATTTTTTTGATACTAAACATAGTAGAATAGTTTCCAATTCCATAGATTTGGCATCCTTGAGCGATGTTACTGTAATAATCTCCCTATTAATGGATATTAAAGTTTTTACACATGAATCTCCAAGTAAAAGGATACCTGTACCATTTCTTATTACATTAATTGAGGCTGGGACTTTTGTATGATCCATTTTGCAATAAAATGTCTTCATTAATACTAATTCATGGATTGTATGTGAGTCTGTTGAATCCTCTAAAATAGCCTTCCTCTTGCATAGAACCCCCTGTGTTGAGTTAGTTTTATCTTTTCCATCCAGTTCTTCCTCTTATGTGCCTTTGTCATGGTAATTTTTTTTTTAAATTATGATGTTTTACCTGGTATGAATGACTTTGTTATTCTCAGAGCCTGTTTTTTTTGTATCTAGTTGCTTATCCTTTCTAGAATTCTCTTTTAACATTCAATGTGTGTGTATTTTTTCTCCATATGTAAAAATGTATGTAAGAATTTGGCTAACAGCCATTATGAGTCTGCCATATACAGGAAGGACACTTTTTCCAACAACTACTTACATTTGTGTGGTGCTCATTCCTTCAAATAAAAAAGGGCATTGTGAAGGGACACATCATCTGTCTTTCTAGAATTCTAACTGAGGATGGAAAGTTTATTAAGGGATATATTTTGCTTAAGAATATGCTTCTAGATTATGTTTACCCCAACAACTTATTGGAGGAAGTTATTGATTTTATCTGATCAGGCAGACTGGATCATTATGGACCCATCTTGAGAAAACCTATATCCAGCACCCCAGGACAAGAATTCTATTAGACTAGTCATTATCTATAGTCTTACATCATTCCTTGGATTCTGGTGGCATATGCTCCATTATTAAGAACAATTGGTCCAGGGTTTCTAGTATTTTTCCTGGTCTTAATAAATCTGGCACCAAACCATTTTTTGTATACAAGTTTCTGTACAATATTGGTACTTCTTTTGAACACAGGATGGCCATTCCATCTACCTATGGCTGTATGAGCAAGAGTGTAAGGCATGTAGTCAATGTCGTTACATGTTTGAAAGACCACATCTGGTTATTTCAAACAATCCCATGATTATTCTTTGCCAAGGCAGATAAACCTGCAACATGGATGGGGAGGTCTATGAAGCCCTTTGTTCATGTCATGATTTTAATGCTGAGAAAAAAAAAACTGAGAAAAGATTAAATAAAAGAATCATTAAACATTTACATTCCATCAAAAATGATAATGACAATAATGCTTTATTTAAACATTCTTGCTCTTGTAAGGATTTAAAAAATATATTTTTCTGTAATGGAAAATGCCTTTGTAGGCAGTGGGGGGTGATTAGCAAACTACTTTTATCATGGCAGATTCTTTTAAATTATTAATCTCTTGCTCCAGTTGTAAAGAGATGGTCTGATAGCTTGAAACACTAACTCTTTCTGTCACACCTATGTTTGTAGCATATTTAAGCTTGTTTTCCAGGGATGTCTTTTATTCTGATGAAGTTTTTGTAATAGGAATGAAAGCATGAAATCATTAAATTCTGTCAAGTACTTATTGTGTTCCTGTTTTTGATTATTTTGTTTTCCTTTTGGAACATTTAACCTACTATTTGGTTTGTTTGTACTAGCTCGTAATCATTTCAACAGTGGACTAATCTATATTACCCAGTATTTTGTCCATATTTACAACATCGTCTTTACCATTTCTTCTAATAATCATGGTGTAAATTACATGTTCCTGCAATGATGAATGAGATATCTCCCTTTGTCTGCTGGAAACTAATTGATGTGTCAATGATCAGAAACAGATCCATTTCTGACAGATTTCTATTAAGTTCTCATTAGTGTATAAAAAAAATCTTCATTTTGATCATTAACTGTTACCTCACTATCCTTAATTAGCTTTTCTTCTACACTTTATTTCTTGGCATATTTACCTTTTTTTGAATGAGATGTAAAAACTCTGTCCTTGTGAGCTATAGATCTAACGTTACTATTTACAAAAGTGTGTGGCTTTCTGTTCTTCTTCATGTTCTTTCTTACTAGTTAACTCTTGTTCAGGATTCCCTAAAGTCCAGGTCATACTTGACAGTGTCTGCTCCTGCAATACTGTGCATTGGGCCACTTGCTGTTTCACCAGTGTCTGTTTTCCGTTTGCACATTTGTGTGATAAGCACTGTTAATTACAATTATTAATTCCCTTACAGTGATTAGTGCCATCCTGTATTGGCAATTGCAAACTTCTTGAGTGTTGTTTAGATTAGATGAAACAATTTGCTAAAAATCTATTATTTTGTGGAGAAATGACATGTTTTTCCTAGATTGGTTGTACTTACTATATGGTCAGTTTTACATTGGGAACAATGTGTTAAAAAATAAATAAATAAAAAATTAAAAAAAGCTGTGTTAGTAAATCACCTAATGCATATCTGTTTAAAGAGTCCATTATCTAGTCACAAATTATCTTTATTTCCGCCTTATGAGTTATAATGTAGATAAAAATAGGTCCAAACATGAATATGTATTTGTTCACAGTTCTAGATATTTTAGACAGTGTAAAATACTAAACACCGCCAAATCTAATTAAAACCAAATTAAATATCCAGTTCTAATAAGTGTTAAATCATATTCTAAAAATACTGGATAATAAAAGAATATACCAAATCAATTTAATAAGAGTGCAGAAAAGTTTAAAAAAGGTTAAAATCACCCAATTCTTTAGTAAACATAATAAAGATAAATAAAATGTGTAAAATATCAACATCTCTTAAAGGAAAACTCTACCGTAGAAGTAAAAACATCTTTTTTCACTCTATCTCTGCTTTTAGAACTATTTTGACACATCAAAGTCACCCTGACTGCTTCTTATAGAATTTTAATATGTTTTCTGAAAAATGGCTGTTAAGGGGTCTTCACATATCAACATGATCTTATTTTTCTTCAAGCCTTTCTATTTCCCATAATCCATTTCAAGTCTACTTTATATGAGTCATACTAAACATAAGGAAGTAGTGGTGTATTCCCATGCCATTGATGTATAATGGGATTAGTGTCAGTCACTGCCATCTTCTATAACTTCTGTAACAAGACTGCTTCTTTTATTTTTTGAATGGCCTTCACTTGTGTGTGACTCAGGGCTTGTTTTACAGTGTGCTAAGGAATTATACAGCTGCAACCAAAACAGTTGCTAAATTACAGGCTTTTGTTCAAAGTATCTTTTTGTATTCCCAAAATGAATTGACAGCCCCCCCCCCCCCCCCCACACACACACACACACACACTTTGGTAAATGTGCTGATACTTTACAAGAAAAATATTTTCTGACTTTTCTCTAAATGTCACAGAGATCTTTGATACTGTATTCAAGCCATCTTAAACTGTAAAGTAGTATAAACAATAAACATTAAAGTTTCAGTACTGTGATGCTGCTTATGTAAATTTATCAAAAGAAGTGACAACTGCCTTTGAACCATTGATTGATCTAATTGCTCTGTTTTGCTGTGAAAGGCATGGCTACATTGGAAGCAGCTAGGAATCAGTGTAAGTCTTCTTTCTCTCTGCAATAAAGGCAATAGAAAACAGTTTCATACCTCTCTGTCTTATTTACAGCAGCCTGAGCTCATGACATCTGCAGGACTAATTACCCAGTACTACAAATTTCTCAGTGTCTGTGGTATGTCATGCAGACATGACATAACATGAAATATGACATGGGCATTATATTGAGGAGGTTGCAGTGGTGCAGTGGTTAGTGTTGTCACCTCACTGCAAGAGATTCTCTGGTTTGATTCTTGGCTGGGGTGCCTTCTGTGCAGAGTCTGCATGTCTTCCCTGTGGTTGTGTGGGTTTTCTCTGGGTGCTCCAGTTTCCTCCCATATTGAGAGAGAGAGAGAGAGAGAGTGATTTCTATCTAATGTTACTCATTTGGCAAACTCCTTTATACAGCAACTATTTGCCAAACATATCTGCATCAATACTAAAACTCAAAACTTAAGTGGTACTCAGCCTAACTCAGTGCCCACCTGTTTAAAATGTACTGCAGGCTTAGTTCAATTTTCAAGTATTCTAATTTTAGCTGTAATTTAAACATGTAAAATTCACTTACTTGTTATAAGCTGGTCCTAGTAAAAATTTCAGCGTGGAGAGCTTTCTTACAGTGTCACACAAACATGTAAACATGTGCAAAGTCAAGCGAAGAAAGTCTTTTTATTTTGCGTCATGTAAGTGCGCAACCACTCAGCTAGCAATCATTTGATTATGTATAACCTACTGCATATATCAGAAGGTTGTGGCCTAATCTTTTGAGACAGACTGCTCTGGTCTTTTAGGAAAAAGACATGTAAATCTGGTGAACACACTGGCTTGGAACAAGACAGCAGTGTCTGAAATAAAGTAGTTCATTCGTACTTTGAACTGTTTAGATCATTTGAGTTCTGTAAAAAACATTGAGTTAGATACTCCTTTCTAAGATGTCATTCCTGTGCCCTTTAAAATAAATGAATTGTGAGTCTGTGATCCATGAGCTTTATAAACAGCCTCCTTTGAGTCCAGGAAACATTAAAGGTTTTATGGCTTAATTTTCTTTGATGAAATAAAATATAAATCCTCATCGAGAAGTTCAGGTACCAAGTCAGATAGAGTAAACAAAACTGGTCAAGTATGAATGAAAGAATATATCAAAATATGCATACTTTTGCTATTATATATAGTTCTAATAATGGCTGGTGGTGTTGCATGAGTTATGTTTGGAAACAAGCACATATTCTGGGCAGAACTTCTAAATGTTAAGATCCATTTATGGATCTGGTTCTGAAATTGCAGATCACCTAATCCAAAAAAAAAAAAAAAAAAAAAAAAAACAATGACCAAAGTGTGCTTTTCAGCAGCACATACTTGAAAAAGCTTTTAGATTCAATGTCAGAAAGAATTCCTCCAGAGAATACACTATTGTTTATTTGTACGGTGCTTTTTGCAACTATAATATAGGACTGTCTTTGTGCTAAGACACTTGAAGGTACATAACATGACCAAACATTCCACTCGTTTTCCTGGCAAAATCATTCTTCATAGTGTATTTGCCTATAATATCAGTTAATCAAATTCATGCTGCACAGCAGACAATGCAATGACTGCTGAATGCCATTTCATTTGGATTTTATCTTAAAATAAAACTAGCAAATGCACAAGCTGTCTAAATTAGAATATCTGTCTTTCTCAAAATATTAAAATAATTCTCAGAAGCAATTTCTAAAGCAGTGCTCCACACAAGCAAACTAAATTAGTTTCTGTCAATTAAGAGAAAAAATATAGACATTACACAACTGCCAGCAATATGTCTCATATATACAAAAGTTTAATGAGACATTGTCTGACTGTAGCAGACATAAGGGTTTTTCAGGGTAAAACATTGTCTCTGATAATGGTGTGCGGTATGCTTAAAATGAGACTGTCATAACCTCGCACAATCAATTTTACATTATTATAAACTATAGGTCCCTGTGATACATGATGTTTATTTCATCTGTCAATTTTCTGACATTAGGGCAATGTATCATTATGCACAAGAGATCATTCAGTTTATTTACCATCTAGTCACTGAGATGTTAAAAAGAAATTCAAAGTTTAACTTTGTGATTTGGTTATCAACAATAATTCACTATTAGAGTTCTAAAAGCTGCATTTTAAGGTCTAACAATAAAAATTATACACAATAGGCTTCAGAATCATAGGGTCAGACTTGTATAGTTTTGAACACATTTCTTAACTCCATTACATATTCCAAATATTATCATAGCATGGACAAATGAAGTTGCTTTTGTGTTACATCACTACAGTTTTCCAAAATTAAACAATAAAAATATGTGTGCGCACACTTGTGTGTGTGTGTGTGGTGCTTGTGCATATGTATGTGTATAAAAATCTTACCAGCCAGATACCAATAAAATAGAGATTATGATCAGGTCTACAATCGTAACCAGTTTATTATCTGTTCAACACATGACTGCCAAGATTCACATTGAGAGTGAAGTGAAGCAAAGCTTGAAGGTGAATCTTAACATCCATGTTGAGAATACATTATATGAGTTATGGTTGGTGAGACCTTATCATAATTCTTTATATCGAAAGGCACTTTAGCTGCTGCATACACTACCAGTTCCCAGTCTCTCACCCACATGCGCACACACACACACACACACACACACACACACACACACACACACACACACACACACACACATACACACACACACACACACACACACACACACACACACACACACGCACACACGCACACACGCACACACACACACACACACACACACACACACACACACACACACACACACACACACACACACACACACACACACAAGTGTAGGAGCATGAAGTGTTTCACAGCTGTGGAAGCCATAAAACACTTAGCACTGCCACACAAACAGCAGGCTGAAGTGAAGAGAAGTGTCCCTCTGAGGAACTAATGGCTTTAAGTCATTCCCTCCAAAAGAGTTCTTTTCAAGTTTGTTCCCTACCTTCCATGGGTGTGGCCAGAGTCATTCAAAAAAAAAAAATGGAAGTTATCATCACACAGTTCAAACAAATGTTCATAGCTCTAGAACCATAAAGTGATATTAGAAAACTGTAAATAAAATAGTCAACATAAAGTAATATTTACAGTGCTTGCATTCATTCAGTTTTATGTCTTAAAATGGATTTCTAAGCCCCAATAAACATAGCAAATATTGATTTTTTTAATGTAGTGCAGATGGCATATCAGCAACCATTCAAACAACATGCATACTGCCAACAGCATTGCCTTCATACAGGTAAGAGATTTAATACGAGGTTAAGCAGTTCTGTCTGTGTATCTTGATTGTAGAGATACTTGGAGAAATATGAAAATTATTACAAACCAAATAAATAATACACAAATGCTATTCGATTTCTCTCTTTTGTTTGAAAGTGTTGCACAGTGAAGTCTCTAACAGCTTTTAAAGCAAAAGCTCACACAAATTCACTGCTAATGGATAAACTCCCAAAAACAGATGAACCAAGATGCAACAACGCGGCAGATAAAATCAAATATATTTATTGCAGTAATGTGAGCACTTTTGCATAGAACCACTACACTTCTTCAGACATAAAACACTACTACTACATTGGTATTTTTATATAGAAAAATAAATCATGAATTGAGATTAATTAACACTCTGTTAATAAAACAATTAACTACCATAGATACTATGCATTGTGCTTAAAACCTTTCAATAACGTAGCTTCACTTCAACTTCTTAAAAGCTGCTATAAAAAGCTCTCATCACTTATACAAAAATCATCAGTGGAGCTTAAAAAATGCATGTCCATTGAATAAAACTTTTTAATAAATAATCCTATGACACATTACCTATTACTTTCAGCCCCATTTGGCATATAACTATCTAACAGCATACTATCTAATAACATACCCAACTATCTAATAACATACCTAACACACTAGTAATGGGTGACTCTATAGTCAGGCACACTGATGTCCCACTCACTAGGCTGGACAAGCAGAAGGTTACTGTTAGCTGCCTGTTGGGAGCCAGAATCTGCCACATAACCCAAGCACTCAGGTCACTCCAGAACAAGCACAAATATGGTGTGAATGACCTGAGACATACCTCCCTGGACTACATGAAAAGAGACATGGAAGAGCTCTCTTATCATGTAGCCAGGCTGGTATGACCCTGACCCTGAGTAGCATCATGCCCTCACCAAGAATGATACCTCAGTGTAAAGAAAAAAATGATCAATTTCAACAATTGGCTAAACTTCTGGTGTCATTCAAAGGGGATCCAGTGTCTGTCAGCCTGGGATGACATGCTCAACAAGCCACGTTGCTTCGCAAGAGACAGCTTGCACCTGTCACCCCTAGGCTTTCGAATACCGGTCAAGGCTCTTGCTGCCCCCATAGTGCCTTTTTTAAGGCTCAAAAGTCAAACCCACCTCTGTAAACAGCACAATTAACAAAAAACTGAAGGTTATGCTACTCAATTCCAGGAGTTTAAATCTCAAAATGCACGCGCTCAAAGCACTCCTCAGTATAGAGAACGTCGACATCTGTGCAGTAACTGAAACCTGGTTTAAGGCTCCAGAGAGCACCCAACCATTACTGAGCTACAACTCGTACCACACATTTCAGCCACAGAACACGGACCGAAACACAAAAGGAGGGGGTATATCCATATTCAACTCCAGGTTAGTGGTGCAGCATGATACTTCTGAGATCATCCATGTGCAACTAACATCGGGCAAATCTGCAATGCAAATTGTGGCCTGCTACAGATCACCCTCCATGACCCAGGACCACCACCCCACCTTTCTGGAGACATTGGAAAACATGAAGGTCCTACCGAACACCCTGATATTGGGAAATTTCAATTACCCTACCATTAACTGGGAAAACTACTCGACTACAAACTCCCAGACCCAGCGCTTCCTGGAATTCATCAACTCAAATACCCTGGATCAGCTGGTAAACTCCACTACCAGAGGTGAAAACATATTGGACCTGGTCATCACAAACATGGGAAACAGGTGTTCCACACCGGAGGTCAACCCGTCACTGGTTAGATCAGACCATAAACTAATCACTCTGGATGTCCACACCACACCACCACCCCCAACTAAGGAAACCACAGTAAAAAACTTTTCTAAAGCAAACTTCACCTTACTTAAGACAGAGGCGGTAAGTTTCACAGCCCCCATGCTAAAGGATAACGCTGCCCAAGATGCAGAAATCTTTACAAATGCACTCTATGAGCACCTACAAGGATGCATGGATTGTGCCATCCCTAGCAAAACCAAGACTCACTCCTCTAAGAGAAGGAAACCAGTCTGGTGGACTCCTGCCATAAACAGGCTATACAATAGAAGGAGGAAACTAGTTCAGAAAAAAAGCAAATCCCAAGAAGGAAAGACATCCCTGATCAGTATCAGTAAGAAACTAAGGTCCCTCATAAAATCATCCAAGGCTAACTTTGAAAGAAAAATAGCCAAGGATTCAAAAGATAACCACAAAGCCTTCTTTAGCTATGTTAAGAATCTAAGTGGCAACTTGCAGATATGCACTGAACTAGTGCAAAATAGCACAAAATATATCAAACCTACTGATATTGCCAACATCCTGGCAGATAGATTCAGTGCAAGCTTCACCCCCAAAAGGACCCACAATAATACCAGAAAAGTGTAGTGTCCCAGAAATCACAGACGCACAGGTGAAAATAGCCTTTTCAAAAGCCAAAAACACAGCGTCAGTGGGGCCAGATGGTGTCCCAGGCTGCATCTTGCACGAACTACAGAACAAACTAACCTCCCACCTAAACACGCTGTTCAACCTCAGCCTCTCCACAGGCTACGTGCCCATAGAATGGCGCACAGCAACAGTTATTCCACTCCACAAAGGAGGGGCCACAACTGGCCCTGGTAACTATCGCCCCATAAGCCTGACTAGCCTGGTCTGCAAGGCTATGGAGCGCATCATCATGGAACTCATTAACAAAGACATTGGGAACCTCCAAACACTTGACCCGACCCAGTTTGGCTTTGTTAAGGGCAGATCATGCCTACTAAACCTGGTTGACTTCTTTGAGACAGTCACCAATGCCATAGACAAGGGAAATGTTCACACAGCTTACCTTGACCTCGCCAAGGCTTTCGACACCATTCTCCACTTGGGTATTACAGAAAAATTCACCAGCCTGAACATAAACCCCTACGTCATGAGATGGGTTGCCAACTGGCTTACAGACAGAACTCACACAGTAAGAATAGCGGGCTCCAGGTCCGACTTTAAACCAGTCACAAGTGGTGTCCCACAAGGCTCGGTCCTGGGACCCCTACTGTTCGGCATATACTTCTCAGAAGTACAGGCAAACACAGGAGGACTATGGCTAACCAAGTTCGCCGATGACTGCAAACTCGGAGCCATAATTGACTCTCCAGCTGACACAGACATCCTCCAAAAGGGCCTTACTGAGATGGATACCTGGTGTCAAAGTCATGGCCTCAAGCCAAAAAATGCATAGTCATCCCGTTTGGGAAAAACAAAACACCCACAAAGTACCACATAGGTGGCAGCTCCCTTAATGCAGAAGAGGTAATAAGAGATCTGGGGACCCAGGTAGATAGTAATCTCTCCTTTGACAATCATATTGCCAAAGTAGTTAGGAAATCCTTCTATGTGGTCCATCTAATTACTAAAGGGTTTGCATCTAGAAATAAAGAGGTTATAGTGCCCCTCTACTCTTCACTCATCAGACCCATCATAGAGTACAATGCCCCATTTGGGATGTACCTCACAAGACACTTCCAACAGCTGGCGATACCACAAAAGTACCTCACCAAGAGGATTACTGGCCTCAAACATATGTCCTATGCAGCCAGACAGAAAAAACTTCAACTGTAGTCAGTGGCATATCGCTTACTCAGAGGTGATCTCTGCCTGACTTACAAAGCCATGTCCAACTCAGAATTGATGGACATGCTCCACCTAAAGAAATCCAAGTCACTGCGAGCCACGCACTCTAGTGAGCTAAACCTCGCCACAGCAATAAATAGAACATGCTGGAGGGATAGATTCCTGTCACAGAGACTCCCCATGCTTTGTAACAAAATTCCAAACTACATTAGGCAGATCCCCTCACTAACACTCTACAAGAGAAACCTCGACAAGTGGATAGGAAACAGAAAATACACCCCTGGGATCACTTCATTGGCTCTGCTTGACAGAGGATCAGTTAATTAATCAATGGGGCGGCGAAAGCCGACACACTCTGGCTAGGCTTATAAATGCCCTCGGGCAGATAACCTAGTACCTACCTATGAACCTATGAACAGTGTAATGTCCATTCATGTGAGAGAAAATTACAAAGCAGTGTTACGTCTTTGCCTGGTTACAAAAAATCAGATGATAGCAACATTGCTAAAACATGGGGTAATCCCAAAACTAATGTGAAATCATCTTTAAAGCTCCTTATAAAAAAGAAGCATAATCTAACAACTTATACATATGTATAACTAAAACAAATAAATAAAAATATATAAAAATGTAAAAGCAATGCACATGTTCATATGAAATGATGACACATATTAACAACCATCACGTTCTAGCTTTTAAGAAGTTGAAATGAAGCTACGTTATTGAAAGGTTTTAGGTGCAATGCATAGTATCTATGGTAGTTAATTGTTTTATTAATGGAATGTTAATTGATGTCAACTCCTGATTTATTTTTCTATATAAAATTACCAATGTAATAGTAGTGTTTTATGTCTGAAGAAGTATAGAGGTTCTACGCGAAAACGTTCACGTTATTGCAATAAATATATTTGATTTTATCTGCCGTGTTGTCGCATCTTGGTTCATTTATTTTTGGGATTTCCTGAAGGTATCTTGTTTTTGCAACTTTATCCGTTAGCAGTGAATTTGTACAAGTTTTGGATTTATATTTTGTTTCACTGTTGAGGAACATATCAGAGGGATGGAATTTAGAATTTGATTATAATCTTGTTGGTGGATGTTCAAAAGGAAAGGATACATTTTCTAAATTTTTTCAGGGGGGAGGTAACCCTCTTTTGTTTTTTGAACAGAAAGAGCATCAGGATATGACAGAGACTCTTGATTATGATGTATAGACTTTTTTAAGGCAACAGAGAGAATTTAAAGAGGGATTAATAAAATTGAAAAAAATGTCAGTGGCAGAGAAAACACCTTGAGGCATGTTTGCATTTTAAGGTTATACCATGAGGATTATGTATTTCTAAGATGCTGACCTATTGGGCAGATAATCATGACCTATTGGCCAAATGGCAAAAATTAAATATGGATACCAGTTTTGGATACATGCAACTGCAGAGTGGCCATTTTAGACAAATGGAGGAGACTATGATCTCTGAGTTGAATAAGCTCAGGAAACAATTACATGAACTCTTTTGATGACAGTAAATAAAGCAATTGATGAAGTTGTTACCCATACCTCTCTTTATGAACACAGACTGCAACAGAAAAAAAGACTGAAGTTAGAATGAGACATCAAGGACTTTAGAGTTGGGAATGTTTGTTCCTGGCCCAAATCTAAATATGCTTTACAAACTGGGAATAAAGACATAATTATATCTGATGATAATAATGTTGGGAATAACAATTCACAGACTGAGAATAACAATGACTATGACTGTAGACAATGATATTGCGAGTAATAATATGAAATCTAATTCTGTTACTTTGTTGAATAGTAATCCTGATTTCCAGGTGTTACCTTCAGTAGATTTAGTGTCTGACACACTGATTTCCCCCATACATGATGTTGTTGCTAGATCTAAGACTGACTCTGGAATAAGCACTAATGTTATGCAGACTTATCTGCCCTTTTCCATCAGAGACCGGAAGGAGCATCAGAGATCTCCGAGTCAAGGGAGGAAACATCAGAAGCTCCAGAGAGAGCTAAATATGACTCCATATGTGAAGAATTTTTCAACACAGCAACAAGGCACTTAGTTTTTAATCTTTCTACACAAGTTTTAACAGAGGAGCAACTTAATGTTTTACGAAAGGATCTCTTTTATGTTCCACCCATATCGAGTATGTTTTGTGATATGGTGGTGGACTTAAAAATGTTTTGTAGGAATGTTATGTTGAACATGTTGTTTCCACCTATGTTTGCAGGTAATAATGTTTTTAAGAAACCGAGTGTTTACACACCTAATTTTCATCCTCAAGTAAAAGCTTTTCTAAGGACTTGTGAACATGATTTATTTCAGATCTATAATGCTTCCAGTAAGAGCAAACAATTTTATAATTTATCTAGGAAGGAACACATTGCACTTAGAGAACTTGAGAATAATGAAAACATTATTATATCCAGCTGATAAGGGTGGAACTATTGTTGTCTTTGATCATACGAAATATATGAGAGCTATGTAAGACTTATTGTCAAACCCCTCAACGTATATCAAAATTACAAACAGAGAGGTTAAGAATATGATAATTAATGTTCATGATGAACTATTGGATGGCTTTATTAGCAGATATGTAAGTAAGGAATTATATGAATATTTTGTTGTAGATGCATCTCTCGTTCCTGTTATTAAAGGTTTGCCCAAGATACATAAATCTATTGATAATCCTCCCTTTAGACCTCTAGTTTCGGGTCAGGGATGGCTCACTGAGCCAATCTCCATATATATGGAAAAGATACTACATCCATTATTATATAAGATTTCTACTATTTTAGTTGATACTAAAGATTTTTTAATGTGTTTGCTTTAGGTTGTAGAGTCCATTCCTTTAAATGAAGCAGATATATTTGCCACACTCGATGTATGTTCATTATTCACTTGCATTCCAAATGATGTAGGAATAGAATATATGAGACATTTTTTAAAGCAGAATAGTGAATATTCTTATGGTTTTGCTCAGATGCTTTGTTTGCTTATGGAGCTGGTTTTGAATAACAATGTGTTTATGTTTGGCTCCAAGTGTTATACTCAAAGATCTGGAGTGGCGATGGGTATCCCTTGTGCCAACTCTTATGCCAACATTGTTATGGCACAGTTGGAGATAAGATCAGACCTTATATGGGAAAATCATAAGAGACATATTTTATGTTATAAAAGGTTTGTGTATGATATATTTATTTTATGGAGAGGTTCCCTGACCAAACTACAGGAGTATGTTAATTATTTGCATAGCACTGCACATTTTTTGAGCTTTATACTTCATACTTCTAGTGGTATTATAGATTTTTTTAGATGTTAGATTGATGCATATGAATGGTTTTATAGAAACACTGATTTTTAAAAAGAGCTGTAAGAAGAACAGCATGATGGAGCGGAGTAGTATGCACCCTGCTTATGTGTTTAGAAATGTTCTAAAAGGGCAGGTCCTTCATTTATCAAGGTTGACTAGTAATGATACAACTTTGACAGCAATGACAGGATATCTAAAGAGGGATTTTATTAATAGAGGATATTCAGAGAATGAGTGTTATATAAATTTGAGTCTTATTAAGACGGAAAGATTAAATAAGGAGAAGCCGTATTTTTCAAAGGGCAATGAAGTTAAAAAAGATGTCTTGGGTAGACATTAACACAAGGAATATAGGGTTTGCTTACTTTTTACATCTGATAATAAAAAGATAGTTAATATACTACAGAAGAACTGGCATATTTTAACAGTGAATGAAAACATTAGTAAGATAGTTGGACCCAAACCTAAAATTGTATATAAGAACATGAAGTCCATTAAAAGACATGTTTGTAATAAAACACATCATTTGGCAAATACCTTTAGTTGCAGCATTGTAATGTTTGTAAATATATACTTAATGATAATGTATTTGTACATCCTACAACCAATAGGGGCTATACTTTTCACCAGTATGCTGATTGTTCTACTCATAATGTGGTGTATCTGGTGAAATGTGTTCAATGCCTTAGGTTTTATGTTAGTAAAACCAATAGGGCCTTGAGAGATAGAATAAGGGAACATGTTTATTATATTAACTTAGGGGATGAAAAGAGTGCTTTGGCTAAACATGTTATACAGATGGGGAGAATACATAGTTTTGTTTTTCTGATGTTGCAGGTTGTTGATGACAATATTGGGTAGGGAGATATCAGGAATATCATAGAGAATGCTGAACAGAGATGGACTGTCATCTTACAGGCTGACAAATTCTATGGGTTAAATGAAGCCATTTTTTTCAATAATAATACTTTATTGCTTTTACAATTGTTCAAAAGAAGAACAAAAAAAAAAAAAAAAAACAGTCCTAGAACATATATACACTATAATGAAGCCATTTTTAAGGGACAGGAAACTGCTTCACTGACCATGATGGTTGTGCCTATTTTTAATCAGGATTAGTATACATTTCTCAGACATGGTGGTTTTATTTTTTTATATATTTTGTTTATAATTGATAGTGAATTTATTATTGGTTTGAGATATAATTTATAAATGTTTTTGGTTGATTTTTGTAATATGAACATGTGCATCGCTTTTACGTTTTTATATATTTTTTAGTTTTAGTTATACATATGTATAAGTTGTTAGATTATACTACTTTTTTATAAGGAGTTTTAAAGATGATGGTTTTACATTAGTTTTGGTGTTACCCCCTGTTTTAGCAATGTTGCTATCATCTTTTTTTTGCAACAATGTACTATTGGCGTTGTAATTTTCTTTCACATGAATGGACTCTACACTGTTAGATAGTTACAGTATATGTCAAATGGGATTGAAAATAATAGGTAATGTGTCATAGGATTATTTATTAAAAAGTTTTATTCAATGGACATGCATTTTTTTAAGCTCCACTGATGATTTTGTGTAAGCAATGTTAGCTTTTTAAAATAGCTTTTAAGAAGTTGAAGTGAAGTTACGCTACTGAAAGGTTTTAGGTGCAATGCATAGAATCTATGGTAGTTAATGTTTTTTTAATGGAATTTTAATTGATCTCAACTCATGATTTATTATTTTTCTATATAAAAATACCAATGTAGTAATAGTGTTTTATGTCTGAAGAAGTGTAGTGGTTCTACTCGAAAGCACTCACGGTATTGCAATAAATATATTTGATTTTATCTGCAGTGTTGTCACATCTTGAGTCATCTGTTTTTGAGCTTTTATAGCTGTTTTAGCTTCTGCTACTGGCTTATGGTAGCTAAAATCTGTCACTGTTAGGTCTAGCATGTGACTAGAGCTTGACAGCTGTTAACAGTGCCTTTCTGGTGTCAGAAAAGAGCTTAGTCAGCCTGTATTTTTCACATTTTCAAATTGCAATTGCAATGCTCCATGCAATACAAATAAGACTTGTATTTATGCTTAGGATACTAGCAAAACAAAATACTGCCGGTAGAGGCTTCACTTCTCAACTTTATTCACCTTGAACAAAATGTACTATTACACTGTCAGGGATGTTTTAATTAGTTCAGAATGAAAGTTATTTCTCAACTTTGTACATACTTCCAAATATTTCCTTGGCTGCACTGAGCTTTATCCTCAACATATCAACTGTTAGAGTGCCCAATATAATCCAAAGCATAGCCACACACACACACACACACACACACACACACACACACACACACACTTACACACACACACACACACACACACACACACACACACACACACACACACACACACACACACACACACACACAGACACACACACTTACTTGTGGACTGGTGATGCTAAATAATCTCTAGGTGTGAGTATAAGTGTAAATACTCAAAAGATGAACTGGTCACACACCAAGGGTGCTGGCTCCTGCCATATGCTCACTATATAGGTTTCAATCCACTTCCACTCCCAGCCCTGAAATGGGCAAAGGAAACAGATGAAGATATAACTATAAGGGGAAAAGGAGTGCAACAGAGAGAAAGAGATAGGTAAGTAGATAGATAGATAGATAAATAGAGAGAGAGAGAGAGAGAGAGAGACTAACAATGAATTAAATAAGTTGAAAAATGATGGAACACAGTTAGTTAGGAATGCATTGAGAGATACTAAAGACAAATATGGAAGTTTAAACTATAATATACACAGTGGCACAGCAGATAACATTGCTGCCTAACAGCAAGAGGTTCCAGGGTTCGATCCTTGGTTGGGATTCCTTCTGTGCTGAGTCTGCATTTCCTCGGTGTGTTCACGTGGGTTTCCTCCAAGTACTCTGGTTTCCTCCCACATTCCAAAGACATTCAGTAGGTGGATTGAACACTCTAAATTGGCCATAGGTGTGAGTGTTCTTGGCAGTGTGTGGTGTGGAAGAACCACTACGGCAGGGCTAGCCACCTAATGGTGTAAACCTTGACTGACATGATTGCCACTGTTGAAGTGATGCCCTGACTCCATGTGCAAAATGGGAAAAGGGGTTGTGGATGGATGAACAGGTACTAATAATATGAACCCTAACTGTACACTGACTTAGAAATGGGATCCATGCCTGTCATGTTTTTAGAAAACCAAAAGACTTGGAGAAATTAAATCAGGAGTAACCACAGGCCAGGCAAAGTCATTGGGCAAGGTGACATTTGAATATATGATGAGGCAGTGTAGGAAAGCTGCTTTGCAGGACAGAATGATGAATAAAGATCAACAGTGTAACTTCAAAGTGTGATCAAATAAGCTACTATAATGGGAACTGTAAGATCATGCAGAGAGCATGTTACTTAATGTATCATGTATTACATACAGATAACATGGAGATCACAGAGAATTTTAATCCATCAGGAAGAGAAGTATTAGACAGAAAAACAGGATATGGGACTGAGACAGAATGGACGGAACATTATCAGCCCTTGTTGAACAGGATGAAACAAATTAGTGTATCTCAGGTGAAGGATAAGTTTATAACTAGTATTAACAATCTCCCTCAGGGCAGCCACAGTGGTGCAGCAGTTAGCGTTGTCACCTCACAGCAAGAGGTTCTCCGGTTCGATCCACGGCTAGCGTGCCTTCTGTGTGGAGTCTGCATGTCCTCCCTGTGGTCGTGTGGGTTTCCTCCAGATGCTCTGGTTTCCTCCCACATCCCAAAGACATGCTGTAGGTGGATTGGTCACTCTAAATTGGCCCTAGGCATGAGTGAGTGCATGTGTGTGCCTTCCGTGGAAGGTTGGGTGCCGGGCTGGCAACTCAACACCATAAAACTCGACTGCCAATCATGAGCGGACAGGTGATCCACTGTGGTGACCCCTAACCAGGAAAAGCCGAAAGAAGAAGAAGATTAACAATCTCCCTCAGCTGAAGGATAAATTTATAACTAGTATTAGTAATTTCCCTCATCTGAAGGATAAGTTTATAACTAGTATTAGTAATCTATCATTTTCAGCTAGATGTACTTTATAGTCACCAGCTTTGAGAAATTGAGGTTGTAATAGTGCAGAATTATTTGCACCAGCCCCACATCCAGGGATTTTATTAATGACTTCATTGTTACATTTCCAGTGGATTACTTTGTATTATTTATGAATTTATTCATCTGTCTATTCATTCATCCATCCATTTATTTATTCATTTGCATTTGTTTACTAGGAAAGTCCAATAGGGGAAAAAAACTTTTCAGCAGAGGCCTAGAAGAAAATGTAAAAATACAAAATGCAAATATAAGAATAAAGAACTGCAAATTACAAAAGTGAAACAGTGTTTTTTTATATTTGTTAACCTGGGTAGAACAGTAGTTTCCATGGGCACTGTCTGGTTCAGTGACTTGCTCAGAGTCATACAGTTAGGTAAACAGAGGCTGAGAGAATATCACAATATCATTGTACAATTTAGAAACAATGAAATTGCTTCAAATATCACTGTACAATTAAAAAAAACAGGTTTTAAAGAACTAAGCAGAAAGATGAAGAAACATAAACCAAGCTTCTTCTAAGAACTAAGAATGCAAAAAAAACAAAACTATTTTTAGAACTACATATTTAAATACCTTATCTAAATACACTATATAGAAGTGTAACAGGCAAGGAAATTAATGATTTGTCAAACATAACCTTACAAAACAGCAGGGGAGCAAAAGAGATTATTACCTTTGATTCATGGGAATAAGGATGAGTAATGAAGTTAGGTGATGTAGATAGAGAAGGAAGAACAATTTAAGGCTGTAATGTAGACAGAATGAAAACATAGGGAATAAGAACAGGAAGCAACAGCATGGTGGAAATTCGATAAATCAGAGTGATTTAAAGAGATAATGGATACAATTTGTAGAGTTAGTCAATAATCAGGGTGTCCAAACATCGAAGAAGAGATAGTGGGCTGTATGATATGGAGTGAATATTTGCAAATCTATAACACATTAGTATTAATGAGGAATGAGCCCTGTGAAATTCATCTTGGGGTCAAAATATGATTATTGTAAAAGAAATGGCTGCTGATCAGGCACTCTCATATACATTAAAGATTAGAGACATAGTCTGAAACAGCTAGAAGCAAGGTACAAGTGGTAAGCAGGAGGTAGGACTATTTATGAAAATAATAAGATGCAAATAACACAACCATGAGGTTTTTAGGTGTAGTTAAATGAAACTTTTTAAACTTGTTAAGGTCTCTTTTGAGACAATGGAAAAGGAGTGATGTTGCGGAATTGGAGGCTTAGTTTGAGTTAACTACATCATGAGCTATATTACGTGATTTAGTGGAGATGAGATGGAATTTGTTTTTGCAACAAAGGGCTTTATTTGAGAAGTATAACTGAAGAAGCTTTTTAAATGATGGATGTTTATCCAACTGATGTATAATGATTTGTGCTAATTTTAATTGGGAGTAGCAGAGGGAATGGGGTAGTTCTAATCAGTTAGGGTACCTAAGGCCTAAGTAATAATGGCTACTTGATGGGAGGTTATCAGCAAACATTGCTTATTTATTGTAGCATTGTTCAAGTTTTGTTTTAGAGTAGGTTGCAGGCTTGTGAATATAGGAGAAACACATAAGATGGTAGGAAGAAGGTAAGTTGAAGATAATGTTTTTCAACCACTGTCAGGCTGTTTGTAAAAAAAAAAAGAAAGAAAGAAAGAAAGAAAAAAAGATTGGGTACTATACAAAAGGCCAAGTTTTTGATGTTTTTTTAACAGATGATTAAATGTTTTGGTCAAATCTGAACTTATCAGTTATGACACCTAATAGTTTCATGTGTGTCAGGTTACCTTAGTTTTGGTGCAACGGTGAAGAATGTTTTGTTGCCAGAGTTTGTTGTACATTTTATATATATATATATATATATATATATATGTATGTGTGTGTGTGTGTGTGTGTGTGTGTGTGTGTGTATTTTTTTCAATGACTGCCTGGAATCTGTTGGACAAGTAGCTATGACACCAGGAGGATTTAAAGAGCTCGAGTTCAGAGAGTTTGTCTAAGAGCATATTCATGGAAAATAGTTTTAAAGGCTTTGCATTAGTCCAAAAATAAAAGGGAAACCAGTATACTTCATTTTTTTCTATAGTTTATGGTATCTAGGAAACTTCTCCATTATACAAGTCGTTCTCAAGAAAAGTTTCAGAGAAGTAAAAGAATTAAAATTCCTACAATAGAATAAGCCTGTGATAAGCCTTACTCCATTGAGCAATGATATAAACTTGCTTGGGCAGGCAGATGGCAATATAGGTTTGTGTTTCCAAATATATTTTAGAATTCAGGATCAGTGAGAAGAAGCTCAGAATACAATGTGGAAGAATATTTGCATTTTTGTGAGTAAAACACGTTGCTTGCTTAGGAATTTAATTCTTGGTAGTAATTACTTCTCACATGACTATATTTTGGTAGAATGTAACTCCTCCACCCCCAAAATAAGTAATACCAGGACAATAATACCCTGCCCCATTACACTGGTCTCGTACTTTGCTATGTTCATTTTCACATATATTCAGTCAATGTGGGCTGGTCAAAAGACACAAGAAAAGAAGGCAAGTATATAAAGGTGAGAGAAGCTGGCAAGGTTAGGATGAGCAGTGTTTCCAATGATTGTTATCCCACAGTCATGGCAGTGAGTGGTGTTTTTTAGCTGGAGGAAACTTGATCAACTAACAAATTCAGCCAACCCATAAACTATTTGCCACTTCTAAGGTAGAAACAGCATTAGAGACTTGAATTTAAAGATGTGGACATGTCCATTTAGAAAAAAAAAGTTTTTCATCTATCAATGTCAGATAAATGTGTTGCTGGCCATCTGTGAGTTATCCATCTTATATGTAAACACAGTGAGCTGAGGTCTATGTTGAGGCATGAAAAAACAGAATAAATACAGATGACAAGATAGAATATATTCAGGCACCTTAAGGAAAACAAAGATGGTTATCCCTGTAAACCATGTGCTTATTTTTGTGTCTCTATGGCAGTAAGCTATACACTGCATGGTGTCCTGTATTCTCTGTCAAGATCTTTTTTATGGAAAAGACTGAAGTGTTCCAAACTGATCATTTATTCCTGTGATGTAAATAAATAAGCTACTAAACAAACAATAACAACTAATCTGGCGATGTTCTGTAACATATTATTTTGGTAGGGAATAATGTAGTGGCTTTGAAAGTCTCACAAGTGGTCTCTCTTCTTGAAAAAAAAAAACAACAGTGTATGTAACTAACTACATAGCATTCAGGCTCATGCTAGCAGAATAAACATAACAGTAATGCCACTGATGAGAATCTTGCGCAACATCTGTGAATGCAAGGAATATAACCAAAGACATGAAGCAATGTTGCAGTAATTGTTTACATTTTCTTATTCTGTCATCCAGGACAGGACAAGAGAACCATGGTATGACCAGGCAGAAGCCTATGTGGCATTGTATGTCTGGGAACTTCAATAACAGAATAAGATGTACAGGAATCAACAGTGGACAAAAATGGATTAAGGGTAGATGGTACAATATGATGGAAAACAACAGCAACTTCAACAAAATAACAGTTACAAAGGACTAAAGATGTTTGTCCTTTAGCAATCCTCTCAAGAAATGTAAAATGAATACAATTTAAGTAAGGATGAGTACAGTGCTTTGAAAAAGTTAGAAGAAAATGATAAGATTGTAATTAAACCTGCAGATAAGGGGGGGGGGGGCAATTGTTAAAATGGACACCATTTGGTATAATGAAGTTATGAACATTATGCTAGCAGCTAGGACATTTTATTTAACTAGTAATCAAAAAAGAGTTGAGTCCATGACGTTAGTTATCACACATTCATTGAACCAATTATATCTAGAGAAAATGATAGATAAGAACTTGTGAGATTGTTTTATGGTTATAGACCCACTATTGCCTATACTACAAGGTATTCCGAGAGTTCATAAAAATGCACAAAATCCCCCTATGTGCCCCATTGTAGCAGGACGCAATTGACTAATGGAGCCCCTATCTATTTATTGGGAAAAAACTTTGAGACCATTGTTAAATAAGACTATAGTTATTTTGAGGGACACTGAGCATTTTCTGAACAATTTCTTTGCTTTTTTAGATGCTAACACTGGTAAAAATTTTATGCATTAATTTATTTTTGTTGCTATGGATGTCATCTCATTATTCACTGTCATACCTAATGATGAAGGGGTTTTGAAGGTTGAACAGTTTTTGCACACTTTAACTTGGAAGAGATGGAAATCTATGTTGTCTGTACTATATTGAGAATACTGTTGGAAAATAATGTTTTTGTATCTAATAATTCCATCTATTGGTAGCATTATGGCATAGCTATGGGCACTTTGTGTGCCAATAGCTATGCCAACACTGTGATGGCTATGTGGGAAATGCAGAATATACTTAAGGGACCCTACTCCAAATTTATACCTTTCTATAGAAGGTTTGTTGACGATTTGTTTTTTTCTGTGGGTAGGTATTAAATAGCAGTTAAGAGAGTTTGAAGTGTATGTAAATAATACAACTAATTATTTACGCTTTTCTATGAATGCAACACACAGTATGAATGTTCTTGATGTTACTGTTGAAGGGGATGGGAATGGCTCCATTTTTACTAAATTGTATAAGAAACCATGCCATGTCAACCATCTTTTTATAGGCATAGTATGTACCCCACCCACATTTTAGTAATGTGGTCAAGAATCAAGTCTTTAGAGCCTCCAGGCTAAATGTACATGAAAAGGAGTTTCAAGAGCAGGTAGAAACTACACAGCATTGTTTAAGGATGAGAGGTTATAGTGACCAAGAAATGTTTGAAAATGTAGATTGGGTTAAAAGCTTGAGGGAGACCACAGCTAAACCTTATTTTTAAAAACCTGCATCAGACAGAGTAATGTATAATAGGAACAATCAGTGTAAACTGGGGGTACCATTACACTATTCTAGCAATGTTTCCATGTGCATGGATGTTGTTAGAAAACACTGGAAAGTACTTATGACAAAGATATTTCCAGAGTGATAGAGCTCACCCCTCAGGTTTGTATTTAGGAAAAGGAAATCCTTAAAAAGGACCTTATGTTACTCAAGGAATAAACATGAATATTGCAGTAATGGCACTTTAGCATGTGGCACTTGCAGTATATGCACTTACATTGACAGCAGTTCTACTTTCACACACCCTGACCAGGATAGAATACATAGGTTTAAAGTCTTTGCCACTTGTAGCACCTCCCACATTGTTTACTTGGCTCCCTGTTTATTGTGCTCAAATTTTACATAGGCAAGATGGGTAGAACGCTTAGGGAAAGAATAAAGGAACATCTGTATCATATTAGCAAAGGGAATAAAACTAATGCCCTTGCAAAACATGTCATTGGCAGTGATACTAAGCATACCTCTCAACCTGGAAACATCAAAAATTTGGACAAGGCCCATGAAAAATAGGTACAAATCTGTATGTTGATTAACATCTAATTTGCATACATAATTATGTAATCCCACCTACTCCAATGGACTTGTGGGATACCAACTTTCAAATGCAAACTGAAGAACAGACAATGAAAATATGGCACCAGAGTTCCCCTGCAGCCATTCCAATGTCCCATTACCTGGCTATTTCACCCCATTTACCATAAACACTAATGTGTGCATACTGCTTTACTTCTAAGATGATTATTTGGATTTTATTTTTACATTTTATAGCACAATGCACAAACACTAATAGATATCTGCTAAACAAACCAATACTGTCTCACAATGAAAATAGACTTGGCATTAAAATTTCTCTGCCCTTGAAACTCACATTCATTGAAACAGCATTGAAACTCACACCACATCCAAAGAAAATGCATCTGGCCAGTGGTGGATAAAGATTACCTTTGGGCTGTTTTCAAATCATTGGCCCCTTGCACACAAAACAAGAAACATACATGTGTTCTTTGATACAG
Organism: Protopterus annectens; assembly: GCF_019279795.1. Taxonomy (NCBI): domain Eukaryota; kingdom Metazoa; phylum Chordata; order Ceratodontiformes; family Protopteridae; genus Protopterus; species Protopterus annectens. The sequence goes on along the minus strand of NC_056747.1, from coordinate 578,625,588 downwards.
CTTCCTGACTTTATTAAATTATATTCCTTGTATAATACAACACACTTGTTAGACAGAGCGTATTTTAAATTTATTGTTTGAACATTTTTTCCAGTGGGCTGTACTATAGGCAATGAAACAAAATGCATGAACCAATAATGACAAAACTGCCCAGTTCAGAAAATTTCCATCATAAAAGTCTACTTCCACACCCACACTATAAATAGAATGACAGTAGTGTAAGCCATAGGCATATTGCACAGCTTCTCATGCTTATTTTCAATTTCATTTTTTTTTTTTGGGGGGGGGACAAAAGGTCAAAAACCAGGGACACATTTTAAACATTGCTTGAATAATTTTGTAAAGTTGCTAGAATAAAATGTTGCCATGCATTTCACTGGCAAGTCTTGAACCCAGGACCCTGTGCACTACAGTCAGAGCAACATACCACTATGCCAAATCAGCAGCCTCCTGAAAAATAGGAAGACTGAAACATAATGGCTATCATTTAGTGAATTAATTTCTCACTTCTCACCATAGCTCTCAACCTCTTAGCACAAAAAAACCTGGACAAAGCCAATAATGAGGGAATACAAATTCAGTTCTCACTTCTCACCATAGCGCTCAACCTCATAGCACAAAAAGCCTGGACAAACAAAGCCAATAATGGGGGAATACAAATTCAGTTCTCACTTCTCACCATAGCTCTTAACTCTTAGCACAAAAAACCTGGACAAAGCTCACAAGTGGTGGTGGCTAGGGACTTATCAGGGACACATTTTAAACATTTCTTGCATAATTTTCTAAAGTTGCTAGAATAATACGTTGTATTACCACCATGCATTTCACTGGCAAGTCTTGAACCCAGGACCCTATTGCACTACAGTCAGAGCAACATACTACTATGCCAAATCAGCAGCTTCCTGAAAAATGAGAAGACTGCAACTTAATGGCTATCATTTAGTGAATTCATTTTTCACTTCTCACCACAGCTCTCAACCTCTTAGCACAAAAAACCTGGGCGAAGCTCACAAGTAGTGGTGGGTAGGGACTTTAGGCTCTTTTTGCCCTTTACCCAAGGTACAGGGTTTGAGCCAAAGTATCTCTAGCTACTAGGTGTATTAATGGAGGGCATTTTCTCTCTCACACACACATACACACACACACACACACACACACACACACACACACACACACACACACACACACACACAGAAAGTCTTCAGCTGCAGTCTGCAGAGTTAGTTTCCTTACTTGGAGTCTTCGGCTGCAGAATAGCCATTCCCACTCATCTCCTTACTTGGAGTTCCAGCTGCAGAATTTCCATTCCCGCTCGTCTCCTTACTTGGAGTCCCACCTGCAGAATTGCCATTCCCGCTAGTTTCCTTACTTGGAGTCCACTGCAGATTCTGAAAGTAAGAGCAACTGCCATTCCTGAAGTTCCACTGCAGAGTATAATGATCCATTGTACTGTAACAGTCAGCATCAGCAACCATTTGTTGCCATTCCTGCTCACATTTGAGCAGCCAGGCCAGCCAGAAATGCGTGAGCTCCTTGAGCTCAATTCTGACAGGCTGGTAGCCCTGACGGAGCTGATGTCATTGCACATGTAATGATGTCAGCTCTAACAGCGTAGAAATTAAAAAAAAAAAAACAATAGAAAAATTGGAAAGGAAGGGGTGCTACTCAGGAATCGTGGCACCCCTCCATTTGAACCCCAAAACTCAGTAAAAACTGAGTAATTCGGCATGGTTGGGAGGTATGGTACTGAGCATACTTTTAAGTTTTTGGTTATAGAGAGGGTGCATGAGACATGTTAAGAGGAGGTGACATCAGGAATAGTACTGAGCAGCTTGAGACTAAGTGGATCATTAGACTGAGAGGTGATAGTGGGCATGGATTCAATGATGTAGTCCCTATAAAACCTAAGTTGAAATCTAGGAACCTAAGATGTTGAATGTTTTTTACCTTTGTATTATTGTATTTTTATGTTTTTACATATATATATATATATATATATATATATATATATATATATATTTGTTACATATGCATTTTATGAATGTATTATGATTTCTGTACTTTAGTGCTCTGCATATGCTTTTATGTTACTGTTTGTTTAAATAATTTGAGTACCTTGATGTCACATGATTAATCAAAAGAAGTAGTATATGGTATTTAAACTGAGTTTTCTAGTTTGATAGACATTACCTGAAGAAGCAGTTTAGTCTGTGAAAGCGCTTGTGGTGTCGACAATAAAAGTTTTTCATTGAAACTGGCTGTTTTAGAGTCCCATTGTCTTGTTGGATTAATTTTTTTGGTTTTCTTTAATGGGACTTTTTTACCAGAAAGGGTTGGTATTTGTGATTGTTCTATTTACTTGCACTGTTGTATACTATAACAGATCTTAGTCAAGTCCTGGGCTGAATCTGAAAGCTGTCCATCAGGATCAGCTTTCTAACCTGGTTAACAAATGCAAATAAAATAAAATACAATAAAACTGGTAAAATAACATTAAACGAGTAGAAGCCACTTCCTTCTGAGCATAGTTTGCATCTAGGCCATAACATAGTATCTGTTTTTTTTTTTAATTTTGCCAAAAATTGCAAGTAATCAGAACACCAAATAGCAAAACAAATTTTAACCTTGTAATTTTTTCTTCTCATTTTAAATGCTATTAGACTACCTTTACCCTTTATGACATCCTATCATTCTATGCAGCTCTGGCAATACATAGCTAAATGATGCTTTGAAGGGAACATAGCACTGAATCTGTGACACAAAATAAGTAAAATAAAATGATCTAGCATGTGCCAGAAACACAAGCTATACAGCATATCTAATTTGAACATAAAATTAGGCACTACATTTTGTCTACACGTATGACTTTTACAAGCCTATCACTTAAAAGCTTATACCAGCTTTACTCTTTTATTTTATTAAAAATGCAATCATTTAGCAAAATCTGTATTTCATATTCAAAACTGTAACGTATATGGCTGCAGCAGTGAAAAAGAATCATCATTCTGGAACATACTGTTTAAAGGATTATTCAGATAGTTTTGTTACACAGAACGGTAATAGTGAATAGACTCAAATTCTGCTTGAGTTCAGTAGTGCTTCATATTGTATTCCACCAGTTCTAATAAACATTCAGGTCATCTGGTTGAACTAATGCATTCATCAGAAAACTCATCTGAACGCCATAATTTGTAGTTACAGTCAATATTCTGGACACACAACATACCTGTATTAAGGCATGTAAACGAACAGCTGGATATTTCTCAGGAAAAAATACAGATTACTGATTTCTGTCAAAATCTCAAAAATGACTGCTTTGTCACTTGGGATTAGAACAAAACAAGAAAGTCTGTTAATTTCTAGTACTGGATGACTGAATGGGAATTGTTTTTCAGTTACTATTGAGAATTAATTTATTTGAACAAGATTTATGAACGTAGACTGCTCATTAAAGAAAAAAATTTGGGTCTATATTACGCAATCGAACATTCAGGTGATTGAACACCTAAACATCGAACTCATGATATCGGAAGCAAAAAACTGCAAACGGCTGATTTAACACAGGGAAAGATTTCCCTTGGCCGTTCACCAGATTTTGCCTTTTGTGTACTATAGAGCGATCTCGGAGTTGGCATATTTAGTTGGGGGGGTGTGGGGGGCAAAGCCCCCCACTTAGATTTGGTGTAAACCTATGTTTTTTGTTTTGTGGCTAACGGTCATTCTTCCCTGCCCCGTTCGCTGTTTTATGGTTCGATGTTTAGGTGTTTGGCCAACTAAACATTCGATCTCATAATATAGACCAAAAATTTCAAATGCCACCTGTCCTGAGCTACCTATGCACTGCAGATCAAGGGAAGCAGATTTAAAACAAATGTGTTAGAATTAAGAACATACTTGCATATGTAAGGAAACTTGCCAATGTTTGATGTGTATTGTAATAGTCAGTGGATACATTTTACTTTATTTTACTATCAGAATAAAGGCAACTCAGCATCAGAATGTCATGACTGTGCAGTAAAATTGGTTTGGTGTAAAGTAAAGTTAAATACAAAACAACATGAACTCAGGAAGTGAGAATGAGGGTGTACTTAAAAGTGAAAGTACAACATCTCTTCATTCATGAAAGCCTAAGATAAATCATCAGCAGTTCCAAGCCTGACCCTCTAATGGTGAGAAAAGCATGATGCTAAAACACTTGGGAATGTGACATTTGTTACTGTTGTGTGTAGAGTAGCAAGTGACTGATGGCCTAACCTTGAAAGACATTGGCATTTATTTAAACATTGCGGAGCTTCTTTTTGTCTTTCATCTACCTATCACAATCCCTACCTCACTTTGGGAGAGGTATTCGAACATTAATATAAACAAGCATGACAAATTCAAGGTAAGTAAGAGACATGATACATCAAGGGGATATCTGTCCCACTGTCCCTGAGGCAAATGTCACATTGTGCCTTTTCATTAACTCACTGCAATCAGAATAATTCTGCCGACATTTTCATCAAACATTGTATGTTAAAAAAGAGACTGAAATTCTGTATTGCAAAATGAATATATATACTTAGATAATAGGTTTGAGAAGCCTTTTGCCTCTCACCTTCTTGTATTCAGGCTTGATCTAGTGAACAAAACTGAATTTACCATTCCTGAAATAGTACCAGTATTTTTAAGTACATATACTTACACACACACACACACACACACACACACACATACACACACACACACACACACACACAGACACCCCCCACACACGCATGCATACACACACACACACATACACACATACACACACACAATATTTAGTAGCTTTATGCATTAGAGACCTGTCACTCAGTAATTGCTTTGGCTCTGTGGCCCTTGGTTCTTGTAACAGCACTGCTGTGGCAGTGGTACAGGTAATGACAGAATGACAGAGAGAGATGGTAGCTGCAGTTATGCTCAGAAAATAAAATGAATTATTTTGCAAAACCATCTGCATTTATCTGAGTGGTAACATCCCTGAGTTTTTTTATTATTCAGCATCACCGATTCTGTTTAAAGTGACAGTAAAATGTTTTTGTTTCCTTTTATATATTTTTGTTTATTTAGGTTCATATGTATTTACTAGGCTAACAACCACAAGCACCTTTTTAAGCCTAGTCAAGCATCCCAAATCTCTGACAAGTTCTGATACTCTTGATAAGTGTAAGCAGGGGCTGGGGTGGTGAAATATTTATAAGCAGAGGCCTTGGAAATTAAACATTTATAGGTTGCTTGTGTCCATTAGAGACATACGTGCCAAACCATGGATGAATTTCCTGTTCCCCATCTAGTTGTCCAAGTTACATTTGAATTGATTTTGGGGGGACATCTGCTTCACATGGATGAGGAGCCTGTTTCAGAGGAGGGTTAGTCTCTGGGATACATACCTGTCTCTCCAGCAGATCCTATTTATATCACAGGCAAGGCTATTATTATTATTTATTTATTTTACATTTGTTTACCAGGAAAGCCCAAATGGACAAAATGTCCTTTTTCAGTGGAGGCCCGGGGAGAAAAGCTCCCCATTTATAAATAACCGTAAGATACATATATAACATACAGACACAAATATTGATTCAAACTCAGATACAAGTGCAAAATGAAAATACATGTTATACATTTCACTGATACAATCATATAGTCTAGATAGCATACAAAGAATAGCAGTACTGTGATTGTAGGTAGAAAACAAGCAAGTTAAGTACACATGCTTAGTAGGGGTATACTATTTAAATACAAAAATAACAGGTTGTGTTCCTTTAGCTGGTTCAAGTCTTTAGAATGGGTAATTCTGGTGCTGTTTGTTTTGCGGATATGTAGGAGGCCCATAAGGGTGGGGTTTGAAAATGCCGTGTATGTCAGGCATAGATCTCCTCTCAACAGCCTGTAGGAGACAGAATACAGGCAAAGGACTTTGAGGCAGTCCACAGAGGACATGTTACTTACAACCTGTATTCCTTTAGTGAGGAACTTTTGTGGATGTTGGAATTGTTGAATATGTCTGGTTAGGTACATACCAAAGGGGGCACTATACTCAATAATAGGTCTGATGAATGCCAAATACAGTGGAACAATGACTTCCTTGGATCTAGATGCTATACATTTGGTTATAAGTTGCACAGCATAGAATGTGTGTTGTCACTATGATAGTTACCAGGTGTGGATGACATCCTGAATACTATTATGCATTTCTTGGCATTTAGTTTTAGTCCATGGCTCTGGCAACAGTTGTTTGTCTGTGTAAGCCTTTCCTGGAGAATATTTGTGTCAGTGGGCAATTCAGTGATAACTCCTAAATGCAATCATCTGCAAATTTAGTCGCCCAGAAGCCACTGACATTGAGCTTGACTTCAGAGCTGTAAATGCCAAAAAGGGGTGTTCCTAGGAGATTCCTGAGGGACTCCACTTGTAACTGGCCTCTTTGTAGAGGTGGACTCCCCATTTCTAACTTCCTGTGTCCTGTCTGTGAACCAGCTGATATCCATCAGGTTATATAAGAGTTTGTACCTAAACTCTTAAGTTTGTCAGCAATGGACGAGTGGGGGATTTTGTTGAATGCCTTGGCCGGGTCAAGGTAGGTAGCGTGAACCATTTTGCCCTCATCCATTGCCTTGGTGACCTTCTCAAAGAAGTCCAACAGGATGAGTAGGCATGACCTGTCCTTGATGAAACCAAATTGGGTTTGGTCCAGTGTCTGGAGGTTTCCTATGTCATTATCAATCATTTAAATGATAATTCTTTCCATGGATTTGCATGTGAGACTAGCGAGACATATGGGCCTGTAGTTGGCCCACCTTTGTGCAGAGGGATGACTGTTGCTGCTCTTCATTCATGAGTCACAAAGCCCGTTTGCAGGCTACAGTTAAATAGCAATTCCAGATGGCCTGATAGATCACTTTTCATGCTATTTAGAAGGCATCCTGGGATATTGTATAAGCCCACTGATGCAGTATTATTGGCTTTAGAGAGAGCATTAAGGACCTGTTCCCTAGTGATAGCAGGGAACAGGTCCTGAGTAGGTGAACAGGTCCTGAAGTCTTTTCAACCAGTGGATGGCTAGATGGGCCACAGAGTACATGAAGTGAAATATTTATACAAGATAGAAAAAGTGTCCAATATTGGTTGAAACTGATATCTGTAAACATAAGTAGCACAGCATTAAGCACAAATACACATTTTAGCAACTTTTACATTTTATGTTTGTGACAATATGCCCCTGCTGCTTTCTGATCTTCAGCTACCTTCCAGTCATTTAGCCCTTTCATTTTCCAACACCAAGATAAAAGTCAACCAGCAATAGACATCATTAAGGCAGCTATCAGGGGTGGTTTGGGATTTTAGTCCCTTAAGCTCTATACCTTGTGCCCACCCTGTGACAATCCATGGGTGTAACATACAATGAGTCTAAATGCTGCACTGCCCTTCCCTTTCACAAGGAAGTCACCCACTTTGATAGTGTGTGTGTCCAATTTGTGAGCCAGTTGGCAACCCATCTTACAAAGAAGGGGCTTACATTCAGTTTGCTAAATTTATCAGTAATGCCTGAATGTGGTATTGTATTGAAAGCCTTTGCCAAGTTGAGGTATGCTGTGTGCACATATTTGCCCTCATCAATAGCATTGGTCACACTTTCAAAGAAATATACCAGATTTAACAGGCAGGATCTGCCCTTCACAAAGCCAAATTGGGTAGAACTCAGGGTTTGGAGTTCACCTATGTTTTTGTTAATGAGGTCCATAATGATATGCTCCGTGGCCTTACAGATGAGGTTGATTAGGCTTATGGGTCTATAATTCCACAGGTCAGTTGCTAGGCCACCTTTGTGGAGGGGAATAACTGCAGCTAATCTCCAATCTGCAGGAATAAAGCCTGTGGTTAGGCTATGATTGAAAAGGGTACTTACTGGTGATGCTAGTTCATGGTTTAGCTTGTTTGAAGACAGCCTGAGATGTCATCTGGTCCCATAGAGGCCATGTTCTTTGCCTTGGATAGGGCTTTGAGGACCTGCTCTTCAAATATGTAAGGTTGGAGGGAAATCTGAGGTAGGGTTTGTTGTACGTTTGGAGGGGATAAGGGAGTGAAATTTTCAACAAAACTATCTGCTAGCAGGCGCACTATCTCTGTGGAGTCAATATGTGTGTGTGTGTGATACCATTGGCCACCAGTTCTGCATACGCTTGGGTCCTACCCTTTAGGTTATGTACGTAGCTATAAAAGGCCTTATGATTTCCTTGGCAGTACTTGCTAGGTTTCTCTCAAAGGAGCTCTTGGAGGATTTGACAAGTTACCTTATTTGCCTGTTAAAGCTGAGGAGGGTGCTTTTCCATTGTTTGGTCCTTGTCTGTATTTTCTTGGACAGCAACATTTTGCATTTATTGTAGAGTTTGTTGATGCTGGAGGTCCACCATGACAGTGTGATTTTTACTTGGGTCTCTGGCTATGAGTCTATCTGGTACAGCTGAGTTTATGCACTTATGCAAGTGATTGTACAGGGCTTTAGTGTGTGCTTGGGTGTAGTTACCACTTTCAGTTTGGGGTAGGACTTGGAATGCATTTATACCTTCAGCTAGGAGGGTGTAGTTTGCCTTGGTGAAGTTTTTTTGTCTGATTTCACCCTTTGTGATTTCTGGTGTTAATGTCAGTTTGAAGGTGGATAATTTGTGGTCACGTTTAGCTAATGAGGGTCCAACAGTTGCAGCAGTACACCTGTTTGACATGTTGGCTAGGACCAGCTCTAGAGTGTTTGTTCCTCTTGTCGGGCTATGGACAATTCGCTCCAGGACATTTGAATTCACAAAGTCAAGGAACCTTTGTGTTAATGAGTTTGGGCTTGAGTAGGTTTCCCATTTGATGGTGTGATAACTGAAATCCCCCGTAACCAATGTGTTTGGTAAAATTTGGATAGTCTTCAGTTTGGTTAAGTAAGCTTCATGGGTGTCATGATCTATGGAGGGGGATCTATAACTGGTCAGGACTTGAATGGTGGTCTTACCCACTTTTTCACTGTTTAAAAGCTATCTGTTCTGCCTGCTCTGGTTTTCCCACCAAGCAGGGGTGAAATCTGAAATGTTGAATGTTAATAGTGGTTTGTGTTACTGTTATATCACTGGTTAAGACATTCAATTTGTTCTTAAATAAAAATGTCAGAGCTTCAGCAGGCTTGAGAAAGGAATGACTGCATTACTTTAGCTATGTTTCACAGATATTCTAATGTGTGATGGATAAATGATCATCAGGCAGCTGAATATTTTGTTATGGAATGCAGCTGTCTTAGTGAACAAACATAAAGGGGACAGGGTTCCTAGGTACTTGAGTAACGGTAGCTCGAAGTAGCTATGTTGCAGGAAATGCAACTAAATAAGGGTGAACATGACTGCCTAATAAAGAAGGCAGGTATGACAGGATTCGATGCTGCAGCAGAAGGAGAAAAGAAAAGGGGGGTTATACTGATGTTAAAAAGTCAAAGCAATGTAAACATGAAGAACATGTAGCAGAAAAAGAAGGCACGCTGGTAGAAAAATCATGGTAGTGGAAAATATATATGTAAATCCCCTCTAAGACAGTGACAAGACTAGACAGATGCCACATGACAATAGAACATTTAATTACCCATAAAACAACTCACCTAAGTATTCTTTTGGACCATGTTTTTATACAGGGGTTGAGTAGGATAGGGAGAGTAGATGGAGATGGGAAACAGTTGCATTTCTGAGTATACTTACTAGAAAATACAACTTTTGGCAGCTGGTTGGACAACATATTAATAGAAACCCTAGGGGAGATAAATATGATGGGTACAAGAATAGATGTGGCATGGGAGTCTGCTAAGGATAAATTGAAGGAGTGGGTTAAGATGAGAGAAAAGCACATAGCCAGGCATAGCTTCCAAAAGAACCTTGAAGCAATAGCACAGGTTGAGAACATACAAGGCCTGTGCCACAGGAACAATGAATATAGAACTACAAGTGGAAAAAAGCAAAAAAGACAGAAGTGGAATATCTAGACAGTTTCAATGAATACAGGGCTGGGGTAACAAAAAAACTTACTTTTCAGTAATTCATAAAGTAACTAAGTATCTTGTGTAAATGCAAAAAGTGCATTGTAGTACAGCTTAGAAACTCCAATTATAGGTAGCCTAACCCTGGACCTGGAAGAGATACTGGGATTAGGATGGCTTGCCATGGGAATTTATATAGCCATAAAAGGAAAGCAGAGGATAGGAGGGATGAGAGGAGGACATATTTAAGACATATGCACTTTCTAAAAATAAGCATGGTAGAAAAAGATATGTTTGATATTATCAAATGTTTTAGGAAAAATAAATTATATTATTTTCCACAGCTTAACAACGATTAACTTTGTCTAAAGAAGAACATTTCCATATTCATGAACTTTGTAGTTGCATTTATGTGAGTCTGTTTGTGTGCGTGGTGTGGATCCATAAACAAGAAAATGCAACCATTAGACAGTCATATGCTATAGTATAATCTGGATACAACAGTAGTGTACCATTTTCACTGTCTTTAAGATACTATAAAGAATAATGTCGTGTCTTCTTCTATAGGTCAGAATCATTGCAACACATCTGAATGTACAAAAAATGCAGTTTCCTGTTGGTATCTCGTAATGAAATCATATGTAACTCAAACAGTTATAATCTGTTAAAATAAATGCATAAAGAATCATGTTCACTTCAAGTTTTTCTTGTTGTTGTTGTTGTGTCTTTCGGCTTTTCCCGGTTAGGGGTTGCCACAGTGGCACTCCGGTCCGCTAATGATTGGCAGTAGATTTTTACGTGCCGAGTTGCCAGCCCTGACGCACAACCTTCAACGAAGGTACGTCCATTCACACATCTCCACACAGAAGACACTCTAGCTGAGAATCGAACAGGACAACATCTTACTGTGAGGCGACAACGCTACCGCAGCACCACCACCGCAGTAAGACACTGAAAATAAAAATGAATTATTTGCATTACCCAAAGCCCATCTGGCAGCTCTTAAATATTACCTACTGGCAAGCAACCAACACAATGAAATTACTTAAAATAGTACATTTTACTTCAGTCGGAATAAAAGTTAATATAACATGGCAGTTAACCGTGAAACTGAGAATATACAGAATAGCTCTTGCTGTTCATTGAACCAGCACCCCTCATGCCTTTTTTATTTCTTTGAAAAAATATAAGGAATATTATTATGAGGAGTGTAATTCAGAAGAATAGCTGTCATATATGGTTCTCAGTTCTCTCTCTCTTATGAAGAGATACCATGAAGTCTTTCTTGAGTATAGCTCTGAAGGTCAAAAAATCTAAAGCTTGTTGTACCATTTACACTGAATTTTGTAGAAAAATTAGTTACCAGATTTGCTTGGTATGCTAAGGGTACATAAAACTTGTGAAGTCAGGTCAAAGAAGCATAAGCATTTTGTAATTTCAGTACATGAAGTTATCTTTTTTTTACTCTGGAAAGACAACCAGGAAACATATGTTACTCATTAAATTCAGTCATGTCAGTGTATAAAGCTGTTTGCTTAAAATTTCAGCTTCAGTACACACGCATTTCAGTTAAAATGATGTACAAATTGTTACATTACAGTCACTGGATATATTTTAGTTGTTAGCGCCAGTATCACAAATATAGCCATAGGTAGCCATACATCAGGTATGTGTATTATCAGTTGTTTTTGCTTTTCAGCTAATAGACTTTTAAAAGAAACTGAACTGCCATCAATTCTTGGAAAATTCTGGAAATATGGTATGCCACTGAACAGATTAAAACTATATTTTATTCAGACATTCTGATTTCTAGCATACCTTTTATAAAAAAAACTACTGAAATGTTATATATATTGTAAATCAAGTTTACACATTTTATTTTTATCTTATTTCTTCATGAAAGTTTCCTGTACTTAAGGAATGAAGTTGTAAACTTGCCAAAAAATGCACTTGTACATGTTTCACTTCACTTACTGTAAGCAAACTCATATATATATATATATATATATATATATATATATATATATATATATATATATATATATATATATATATATACACATCTCATATGTCATAAGTATCGTTCTTATTGCTGCTGCTTGTTGTTGCTAAACAAACATGCAGATTACCTTGATGTATGATTAACTCCACGCATTCCCCTGCACAAACAAGACAAACTCCAACTTTTCCTACAGTTTAATTCAACCCTTAGGTTGCTTTTCTTCCTACAATAAGGTCCCATTATTGTGTAGGTAACAGAAACTTGCTTGCACTTTATAAAACTTTAATTTCCTTGCTTTGCAATCAAATAGAGGGAAATCTCATTCACTTTAAGTTTAACTTTTCACATCCTTCGCAGAGCAGTCTGTCTCCATTTGCATGACATAATACAGATACAGAGAAATCTGTGTTTTATTCTGTCAGGTACTGATGACAGTTGTTGTGTCTTTCGGCTTTTCCCGGTTAGGGGTTGCCACAGTGGAACTCCGGTCCACTAATGATTGGCAGTAGATTTTTACGTGCCGAGTTGCCAGCCCTGACGCACAACCTTCAACGAAGGTACGCCCATTCACACATGTCTCCACACAGAAGACGCTCTAGATGAAAATCGAACAGGACAACGTCTTACTGTGAGGTGACAACTCTACCGCAGCACCACCACCGCAGTCTTGTACTGATAATTAGTCCTGTTGATATCAGGTGCTTAGTAGCTGCTATAAAAAAGACACTGCCCTTATTGCAAAGGCGAAGATAAGTTACACTGATTCACAGCTGCTTCCACTGTAGCCACGCCGTTTATAGCAAAACAAAGCAATTGGATCAGTCAAGGGTTCAAAAGCAGTTGTCATCTCTTCTGACACATTTAGATAAGCAGCATCACAGTATTGAAATTCCAAGCTTTAAATGCTGGTTGTTTCTACTTCTTTATAGGTTCATAGGTTCATACTAGGCTATCTGCCCTGGGGCATTTATAAGCCTAGCCCGATTGTGTTTGGCTTACGCCACCCCTTGATTTGAGTATACTGTGCCCTTTGTAAAGTTTAGTTTACTGTGCCTCTGTCTAATAGTGACACGGAAGTAATCCCCGGGACAAACCTACGATCCCCCTTCCACTCATCAAGATTCTTCTTGAAGAGAGTCAGTGAGGTGCTCTGCCTAACATGAATTGGAATTCTATTCCAGAGCGAAGGGAGCCTCTGGGTTATGAATCTGTCCCTCCAGCATGTTCTATTTATTTCTGTGCTGAGGTTCAAGTCCCTCGAGCGTGGCTCTAAGGGATTTAGATTTACTGAGGTGGAGCATGTCCATTAATTCTGGGTTGGACATAGCTTTATATGTCAGGCATAGATCGCCTCGAAGTAGGCGGTATGCAACTGAGTAGAGCTGGAGTTTGTTAACCGCGCAGCATATGGCATCTGTTTGAGTCCCTTGATCCTCCTGGTGAGGTACTTTTGGGGTCTTTCTAATTGCTGCAGGTGTCGGGTAAGGTACATCCCAAAAGGGGCATTGTATTCTATGATGGGCCTGATGAGGGATGAATAAAGGGGCACGATTACCTCTCTTGATCTAGATGTGAATCCTTTCATGATGAGGTGGGCTATGTAGAAGGTCTTTCTAACCACTTTGGCAATGTGGTTGTCAAAGGAGAGATTGCTATCAACTTGGGTCCCCAGATCCCTAATTACTTTCTCTGTACTTAATGGATTACCACCTATGTGGTAATTTGTGGGCACATTGTTTTTGCCAAAGGGTATGACTATACACTTTTTGGCATTTAGCTTTAGACCATGGCTCTGGCACCAGTTATCCGTCTCTGCGAGACCTTTTGAAGGATGTTTGGGTCAGCTGGAGAGTCGATTATGGTGCCCAGTTTGCAGTCATCTGCGAACTTGGTGAGCCATAGTCCTCCCACGTTGGCCTGTACCTCAGAAAAGTAAATACCAAACAAGAGAGGTCCCAGGACAGAACCTTGTGAGATGCCACTTGTGACCGGTTTCGAGTCTGACATGGCTCCAGCAACTCTGACTCTGTGGGTTCTGTCTTTGAGCCAGTTTGTGACCCATCTTGTGACATACGGGTTTATATTTAGGCTGGATAGCTTATCTATGATGCCCGAGTGGGGTGTTGTGTCAAATGCCTTTGTGAGGTCCAGATAGGCTGTGTGGACTACCTTCCCTTCATCTATGGCCTTGGTGACTGTTTCGAAGAAGTTGACCGGGTTCAAAAGGCAGAATCTGCCCTTGACGAAGCCAAATTGGGTAGGATCTAGTGTCTGTAGGTCCCCAATGTCTTTGTTTATGAGTTCCATGATGATCCACTCCATAGCCTTGCAGACTAGGCTAGTCAGGATTATGGGGCGATAGTTTCCAGAGTCCGCAGAGGTGCCACCTTTGTGGAGTGGGACCACTGTTGCTATACACCATTCTTTGGGCACATATCCTGTAGTGAGGCTGAGATTGTACAGCAGTTTTACTTGAGGGATTAGTTCTTCTTGGAGTTCATGTAGGACGCAACCCGGGACGCCATCTGGTCCCATGGAAGCAGTGTTTTTTGCTTTGGAGAGGGCGGCCTTCACCTGAGCATCAGAGATGTTTGGGAGGCTGCACTCTGCTGGGATAGATACTTGCTCTTTTGGGGGGGAGGGGGTGGAGAAGTTTGCACTGAACCTGTCTGCCAGGATATTGGCAATGTCTGTGGGTTCAGTGTATTTTTTGTCGCTTAGAATCAACTCAGAACAAGTCTGGGAGTTGCATCCCAGGTTCCTAACATAACTGAAAAAAGCCTTATGATCGTCTTTAGTGTCCTGTGCAATTTTTCTCTCGAAGCTGGCCTTGGAGGATTTTATGAGGGATCGTAATTTTTTGCTAGTACTGATCAGAGATGCATTTCCCTTTTAGGGATTTTGCTCTATCATGTAGTAGCTTCCTCCTTCTGTTGTACAGTTTATTTATGGCTGGGGTCCACCAGACTGGATGCCTGCCTTTGGATGATTGGGTCTTGATTTTGTTTGGGATAGCATGATCCATGCATTCCTGGAGATGTCCGTAGAATGCGTTTATATAGGATTCTGCAGTTTGGGCCGTAGTTTCCACTGACCCTGGGGCCTTGAAGGATTCCACTTCGGTTTTGAGAAGTGTGAAGTTTGCTTTTGAGAAGTTTTTCACTGTGGTTTTCTGGGCTGGGGGTGGGGTCGGGATGTGGATATCCAGTGAAATTAATTTATGGTCTGATCTTACCAATGAGGGATATACTTCTGGTATGGAGCATAGAGTCCCCATGTTGGTAATGATCAGGTCTAGTATGTTTTCCCCTCTTGTGGGAGTGGTGACTAGTTGTTCCATAGCATTTGAGTTTATAAATTCCAGGAACCTTTGGGCTAAAGTGCTGGGGCTTGAGTAATGCTCCTAGTCTATGTTTGGGTAGTTGAAGTTGCTCAGTATAATGGTGTTCGGAGAGATCTCCATGTTCTCCAATGTTTTCAGGAAAGCCGAGTGGGATTCCTGACTTTGAGAGGGTGGTCTGTAGGATGCTATAAACTGAAAAGCAGTCTTGCCCACTGTCAGTTGCACATGGATGGTCTCCGATACTTCGTGCAATGCCACTAACCTGGAGGTGTGGATATCCTTGATAAATATGGAAACTCCTCCTTCTTTTGTGGTTCGGTCCGGGTTTTGGGACCGAAAAGCATGATATGGGGTATAACCTGGTAGTGCTGGGGTGCTCTCTGGAGCCTTGAACCAGGTGTATGTCACTGCACGGATATCAATGTTCTTCATACTGAGGAGAGCTTCGAGTGCATGCATCTTGAGGTTAAGACTTCTGGCATTTAGCAGCATTACCCTTAGTTTCGTGTTGCTTGTGCTGTCTATGGAAGTGGGTTTGACTTTTGAGCCTTGCCTAAAAAAGGCACTATGGGGGCGGCAAGAGCCTTTGCCAATATCCGAAAGCCCAGGGGTGACAGGTGCAAGCCGTCCCTAGCGAAACAACGTGGCTTGTCGAACATGTCATCCCAGGCTGACAGACACTGGATCCCCTTTGAATGACACCAAAATTTTAGCCAATTGTTAAAATCGATCATTTTGTCTTTATACTGGGGTATCATTCTAGGTGAGGGTAAGATGCTGCTCAAGGTCAGGGTCATACCGGCCTGGGCTACATGATCAGAGAGCTCCTCTATGTCTCTTTTCATGTAGTCGAGGGAGGTACGTCTCAGGTCATTCACGCCAGCATGTACAATGACTGAGGCATATTTGTATTTGCTTGTGTTATGTGGCGGATCCGAGCGCCCGACAGGCAGCTCACTGTGACCTTCTCTTTATTCAGCCTGGTGAGCAGGACGTCAGTGTGTCTGACAATAGAGTCACCTATTACAAGAGTATCAGGTGTGTTATTCAGCCTTAAGGGCTGTGACTGCTTGGCACACTGACTTTGCGTGCTATGTGTTGTATGTGTTTTGTTTTGGGGTAGCGTTTGCTTGGATGTCTGCTTTGGAGGTCTCTGTTGCTTAGGTAGATTTTTATTTAGAGCCTCCAGTATGTTTTGTGTTTTATGTGTTTGGTTCGCTGTTGTGGTGGGACTATGTGATACTGGAATTGTGTTGTGTGAGGTTACCTTCTCCTCCTGACTGGTTACACCAGTTTTGAGATGAAAGAGCTCAGCCTCCAGTTTGGCTATATGGTTGCATCTCTCACATATATTTGTACCTGTTTGGAGGAGAGGGTTGTCCGTATACATGAGACAGTTGTAACATTGCCTCAAAATTCCCAGATTCACCAGCTGGACTGGAGAGGAAACCATTGACTGACCTTTGGACATGCTAGAGTAATATAGGGAACTGAATTAAAACAGACCAATAGGGGACAAGGTAATCGTAGAGAGTATAAGAGTAAGTAGTGCTTATGGTTTATTAGTGCTAACTTGTAAAATTACTTATTTGGACCAGTGAGGGGGCCTTAGAATGAGAATATGGAGTTTAATTTGAGAGATAGAGCAGTTCTAAGGGAAAAAGTGAAGAGCAGACTTTGTGGAGCCAGGAATAGTTTAAACCCAATTAGGCGGCGCTGCCTGATGTTGCGCTATTCGCAAAAACGCGCAAAAAAACGTGCAAAAGAGGGTTTTAAGAGAGGGAGATCAAGGAGTTAGGAATTGACCCAAAATGGCCAATAAAACTACAGTTTCAAGGCAGTAACCACTCCCACAGGGGCAGGCAGGCTGCTCAATGTCTATCACTGCCACTGATGAACACAGAGACTTCCCTTTAGCCCAAGCAAACAATGGCCTCCAAGAAACTTACAAACAGTTCAGAACAGCAAATCTGTAACTGAACTTTTTTAAATCTCAGAAAAGTGGGAAAAAAGCAAGATTTTTTTGTTTTTTTGTTTTTTTTTTTTAAGGAAAGCAGAGGATCACAAGTATCAACAAGTTATAACAGTGCAGTAAATGACCCCACACTTGAGTGCTAGGCCAGAGACAGATAAAATGCAAGTTTTAAGAAAAAAACGATTTTAAAAATAAGTGCAGGCAGGAAATTCAGTAATCAGCTCTAGGTTGTGTTCTAAATACAGTTACCCTATATTCTAAGATTAATTAAATGTAGTATCAAAGATGTCTGTGACATTTAGAGAAAAGCTGGAAAATATTTTTTTTATAATTCTTGGAGTATCAACACATTTACTGTTGTATGCTTCTCCCCACAGAACAGAACAACCCAAAACAGAACTGCTCTGCAGGAATTAAGACAGGTGGCAACCCTATCAATTAGATGCACTGATAGTGTTTTTAAGAAGGTATTTTATGCTTTCTTGTGACACCCTTCCAGAAGAGGATGCATTTCTGGTGCACAGACCCATGAAAGAGACATCTTCTACTGACTTTGAGCCAGTCGAGTCCAATTTTCTAGTCTAGAAAGGAAATGTAACCATTGATAGCAACCATTATATACAGCTGAATTAACTTTAGCATACATGTGCTATGTGCCCTTTCATAAAAAACATTGAGGAAAGAAAATCAGAAGTAAATTAAACATCTATATCTATCTATCTACCTATATATGGGTCTACTTCTATTCTATGAAAACATGTTTTTTCAAAGAGCAGAAATACAAATCCATGTCACCAAAAGTGCACGTTCGCAAACACCGGTTCACCGAACATGAAATAAAAAACAAAAAACAATGCAAACACACTTTTGCAAGGGGTCAAGCCCCCTTGCACCTCCCCATGTGCAGGGCTGTGTCCCCCACACCCCAGGTACTTTTTATATACTAACTCCAAGATCACAGTACAGTGGGGATATGGGTATATTTCCTTATCCTCACTATACCCCCTGCAATAGCATGTTTGCAGTATTTTTGTTTTTTATTTCCGGTGCAGTGAACCAGTGTTCACAAAAGTGCACTTTCAGTTAAGTGCACTTTCACTGAAATGGGTTCGTAACGTCTTAAAAACGTGTTTTTGTAGAGCAGAGGTAGACCCATATATATATATATATATATATATATATATATATATATATATATATATATATATGTGTGTGTGTGTGTGTGTGTGTGTGTGTGTATTGTGAATGTGTATATATTATATCGCAAATACATGTGTATAACACATTTTACATGTATGTATTTAAAGAAATGAGAGAAAGAGAGAGAGAAAGTTCACAGGTTCATAGATTGGTACTAGGCAAACTGCCCTTGTGGGTCATTTTAAGACTACCCAATTACCTCACATGAGACTCAAACCCTGCAACTTGTGTAATGTAAACAACTTAACCAGTGTGTGTGTGTGTGTGTGTGTGTGTGTGTGTGTGTGTGTGTGTGTGTGTGTGTGTGTGTGTGTGTGTGTGTGTTTGTTTCTCTGCATGTGAGTGCACACATATACAGCTAGTGGAACTTCACCTCCCAGTCTGTGCTATGGAGTTGCTATGAGTACTAGCTGTGCAAACTCCTATGCCAACTTAGTAATGATGGAATGGGAATATCAACACATTCTAAATAATTTGAACACACATAATAATATATTGAAGTTTTGTGGATGATCTTTTTATAGGTTGGCAAGGGGATGAAGAGAGTTTAGATCTTTATACCTGATATTTGAACACCAGCAGTAACTTTCTTAAATTCACCCTAAAAAAATCCATGAGTAAAATTGATTTTTTTGGATGTAACTATAGCTAAGCAAGGAATTGGTCTAACCACCAGCATTCATAGGAAAGAATGCCATCATCCCACGTATTTGCACAGGGAAAGTATGCATCCACAACACATTTTTAGTAATAACATTAAATGACAATCTATGGGGACCTCACATTTATCCTGTGATGACAAAGACTTTCGTGAGGGACTATGCCGTCTACGGGATGAATTTATGGGTAGAGGGTATGGATATGTGGAAACTGACAAGCCATATAGTAAAACAAATAAGGAAAGAGGAGGGAGGGCCAAGCCCTATTTTTCGCAACAAAATGGTACAGTTAAGTACAGTGAAAGCAGTTCTGTGACAATGCCCATGGTTATTACCTGTACATCAGAGGTGACTAGGATTAGGGAAGTGCTCAGAAGTAACTGGCATATCTTACACACTGATGAGAAGGTCAAAGAGCTGGTAGGCCAACGGCCTATCTTTATGTATAAAAACAAAAAGAACTTTAAACAATGTTTATGTTATCCTAGATTATATCATAATTTAGGGGTAAGACAATGGGGTACACGTTAATGACAGGAATGTGCATACTGTGATTATATTAATCAGTCTATGTATTTTAAGCATCCAGAGACAGGCTATTTATGGAAACTTAGGGTTTCAGCAGACTGCAATACACAGAATGTTATTTATGCAGCACACTGTGTTTTGTGCTTCAAATTTTACATAAGTAAAACTAACCGGAAACTGAAAGAGAGCAGGCGGGATCATTTATATTGTATGAGAAGAGGGAATGACTGTAGTGCTTTAGCAAAACACAAACTAACAAATGGCAACACACATACATTTGTATTCCACATTTTGCAAATTGTGACTGTGTGTGAGGGGGGAGACTTAGTAAACATGACAAAAAATGCAGAATTGCAGTGGATTTTAAGGTTAGGAGTGGACAGGGGAATGGGTCTGAATGACCACGTACCCCTAAAACCAGTATTAAAGGCAAAGAAAAATAGGTAAATGTATTATTCTGCATTTTTGTGTTTTTACTTGCTACTTTTTATGTGCTGTTTTTAGATGCTGTTGCTTTAAAAGTAAATGCCTTGTGGATCAATTAGGATTCTGCATTGTCATGTTAATTGATACTAAAATTTTGTATAAAAGTTGTTCATTTGCTTTACTTTTTTGTCTGATGAAGCGGTGGTAAAGAAGAAATAGCTGCACAAGAACTTACAGCGGTGGTGAACACTGCAAAAGCGCTAACCTTTAATAAAACCTGTGGATTTTACAATTGCTGAGTCTTGCCTTTCTGCCTGTTACTAGCTGTGGTTTTGCCTGGAATTTTGTTTGGGTCTGCTGCTGGAATACACTCACTGCCTTTGGGTTTTCTTCCTGCTTTTCCTTTTTAAGATATAACAATTTGCATACTGATAAAAACAATGCCCTATCAGTTGTGAAGCTGCTGGTAGACTACAGTTTATGTCAATGCAGAAGTTTTCTTTAATTATTGAATCCTGCCATACACCTTGACATTTAATAAATTAATATAACAGCATTAAAGACTTAGATCTGTATGGGCGGCCATGGTGGTGCAGTGGTTAGCATTGTCACCTCACAGCAAGAGGTTCTCCAGTTCGATCCACGCCTGGGGTGCCTTCTGTGCGGAGTCTGCATGTCCTCCCTGTGGTCATGTGGGTTTCCTCCGGGTGCTCCGGTTTCCTCCCACATACCAAAGACATACAGTAGGTGGATTGGACACTCTAAATTGGCCCTAGGTGTGAGTGTGTGCATGTGTGTGCCTTCCGTGGAAGGTTGGGTGCCAGGCTGGCAACTCGACACAAAACTCCACTGCCAATCATGAGCGGACAGGTGATCCGCTGTGGGGACCCATAACCGGAAAAAGCTGAAAGAAGAAGAAGAAGAAAGACTTACATCTGTATAGAAGAGACATCTCAAATACCCTGAGTAGCTTTATTAGACTCTATGATTCTTTGAATTGTACTTTGTTCATCTTTTGAAATTTAATTTGTCTGTCAGTTGCCACTTTTATACTTTTTTTCAATGACATCTGAGATTATTGTTAACTTATCAGATTCACTGAAACTATATACTGTTGTTGATATTGTAGTACGGAGTTTTTCAGTTCCTTTGTTCTTCTCCTGCCCCATCTTGTTGTGTGGATTGCTGCTCTCTTGATGCTAAAACTAACTACATAGTAGCCATATATCTCCCTCATAACTGTGGAAAACTAACTACATGGTAGCCATATATCGCCCTCATAACTGTGGCCACAAATGAAACAAATACTTAGGGTGTGCTTGATATGTCTAAGATGGACACTCAAATTGTAGCCATAAGGATTTTTCCATAGGTTCACATTCTACCTGTGATGCTCCCCACTGCTACCAGTATATGATGGCCACCAATATGTGACATCCCCAGGCTTGGCCAGTAATCAAGGAGCCTGAAGCCTCAACACTGACACTGGAGAGGGACATGCAATTGGAATACAAATGCAAACACCCAGTATTTCCAGATGCAGACCTCCCTGCATCAAGTACAGTTTCCCTTAAGAGCCCACAGGGAATGCACTCAGCCCGGGGTCTGGCTGTCTCTGTATCTATCTCCCTCCAGGTCCCCAGTAAGACTCCCCACTGGTACAGCTGTAGGGTTAGGCCCTCAGTCAAGTGTCCAAACCAAGTCCTCCAGCACCCTCTCTGTGAACCCAGAACTTCGTGTCTCTGCCCCAAGTAGCTGATATACATACACACTCTGAGAGATTTGATTTTTCACCACACACACACAAACACTTGGGAAAGGATGGTACAGATTTACCTGCTGTGTTCCCTTCTGCCCAGATTATAAGGTAGTTAGCACCACCAGCAGACACTCCACAATCAGCTACTCTAAGTCCCTTAACAAAGGGTGTCCAATTATACTGTGCAATGTTGTTGTCTTTCGGCTTTTCCTGGTTAGGGGTCACCACAGCAGAACTCCGGACTGCTAATGATTGGCAGTAGATTTTCACAAATGCCAAGGTGCCAGCTCAACGTTCAACCTTCAACAAAGGCATGCCCATTTACGCATGTCTTTCGAATGCCCACCCAACCAGGGGGAGGACATGCAGACTCCACACAGAAGGCACTTCCCGCACTCCAGCCGAGAATCGAACGGGAGAACCTCAGTAGTCGACCAAGAGAGCTAGGCCTTCTGGCTATCTCCCTGATAGGGATAACGCTAATACAGGTACTGCGGATTTTAATTTTAATGCCTGGTCTCACAGGCGATTTAACTTTAATGAAATGGATTTTAATAATGTGGTTGTGTCTTTTGATGAGACCTTTAAGAAATTTAAAGACAAACTATATTCGTTGAAGACGAATCAATTAGAAATAGACTATTTGAATGAATGTATTGCAACAGAAAGGGTACCAAAGGGGCTTAGAATATTTAAATACCCCAATAATGTTAAACAAAACTCTGTATTATACAAGCAGCTGACAGAGTTGTTCAACAAAACTGGTATTGAGATGTTGAAATACATGGTGAAAGATTATGAAGTACAAAATGAAGTGTTGTTAAATGAAACCAATGAATTGCATAATCAAATTTTTGATTTGAACAAGGAATGTTTTGATGACAAAAAATATGACAAGTTGTTTAATGAAATTGACAATTATTGTGATAGAGTGATTTTTAGAAAAATGAAAAAATTAGATAGAGATTTAAATGATTACCGTAATGGTAAGGCATACCCTGTATTTAACAATTTTAAGGAATTTAAGCGTATGGGCGGCCACGGTGGTGCAGTGGTTAGCATTGCCGCCTCACAGCAAGAGGTTCTCCGGTTCGATCCTCGGCTGGGGTGCCTTCTGTGCGGAGTCTGCATGTCCTCCCTGTGGTCGTGTGGGTTTCCTCCGGGTGCTCCGGTTTCCTCCCACATCCCAAAGACATGCTGCAGGTGGATTGGACACTCTAAATTGGCCCTAGGTGTGCGTGTGAGTGTGCCTTCTGTGGAAGGTTGGGCGCCGGGCTGGCAACTCGACACCGTAAAACTCCACTGCCATTCAATGTGCGGACAAGGTGATCCGCTGTGTCAACCCCTAACCGGGAAAAAGCCGAAAGAAGAAGAAGAAGGAATTTAAGCGTATGGTAGTTGACAATACCAAAGTAGGTGAACAGATTAATAATTTGTATGAACAAAATGAATTCCCTTTAGAACAGGACACAGTGAGGAGGAGCGAAAGAATTGCAGAAAAACAGAGGAAACATTCATACCAGAACCCTCATTTTCACAGGGGAGGGGGGGGGCAGATTTCAGGAGAGGACTCGAATTCAGTAGTTTTTGGTGAATTCTTTCCCTCACCCCCTCCTCCCATGTGTGTGACAGATTTAGGGTTTGATTTTGAAGTGGATAACAGTATTGCATATAAAAAAGACAATTTTAAGATTTACAATTTCACAGATTTACAAGTGAATGATACTTTTTTAAAATTATTTACAAAAGGTTTTCATTTTGTGCCTATTAGGACAGGCTCAATGGTGGACACTTTAATAGACATCAAGTTGTTTATTAGACAATTAAATTTGCAAATTTACTTTAAAGGCAACCATTCTTCATATAATGAATTGCATAGGAGAAGTACCTTTAATCCACCTGTTAACACCTCTCTAAAATTATTTGAAGAATTGGTTGAGAAAGAAGTGAGGCAAATTAACTATTATAGAAATCCCTTATGTGAGAATTGGTCAGAAGAAGAAAAAGCACTTGTTAGAAAATTAAGGATTGAAAAAATCAGGGTAATGAGGCCAGACAAAGGGGGCGGTGTCATTTTGATGTACAATGATGTGTATGACACTTATTTGTTTGATATGTTACAGAACACAGATCAATACTCACTAGTATCACAAAATGAAATCAACATTGCCCACTCTAAAATTAAATATTATTTAACTGACCACC
This sequence comes from Protopterus annectens, assembly GCF_019279795.1. Classification (NCBI taxonomy): domain Eukaryota; kingdom Metazoa; phylum Chordata; order Ceratodontiformes; family Protopteridae; genus Protopterus; species Protopterus annectens. The sequence continues at coordinate 578,601,470 of NC_056747.1, read as the reverse complement.
TACTTCAGGGAAGTATAAATGAAAGATTATACAACTTTTTACATGTCGAAAATCCAAGATTACCGATGGTATTCGGTATACCAAAGGTGCATAAAAGCATTGAAATGCTTAAATTTAGACCTATTGTAGCAGGAGCCGGCGGTATCACCGAACCTCTTGCTGTATTTGTAGATACTCAACTGAAGCAATTCATTACTTCGATACCCCACATCACAAAAGATTCATTGGATTTTTTAAGAGGAATTACTAAAGATAAATATGACATTGAGACATGTTTAGTCACCATAGATGTGATCGAATTCTTTCCTAGTATTCCACACAAAACAGGTTTAGAATGGTTTCGAGAAGTCTTATGTTCTGATTCTGGTTTAAGTAGTAACACAATTAATTTAATATTAGAATTCACAGAGACTGGTCTGAAGTACAATTTTTTGTATTTCAATGGTGACTATTACCAACAAAAGAAGGGTGTGGCTATGGGGGCAGCATGCGCCCCATTTATGCAAATTGTGTGTTGTATTGTTGGGAACATAGGTTTATTTTCAACACTGATTAGTATAAATGGATTTCTTTTTATACTCATTTCCTCAATGATATTTGTATTTTGTGGAAGGAGTCTAGAGATTTATTTTTAGAATTTTTTGATTATTTAAATAATTGTACAGATTTTTTGAAATTTACTTATACTTTTGATGAATTGAGTATCAATTATTTGGATGTTACTTTATATAAAGATTTAGCTGGTAATTGTTTTCAATTGAAAATATACAGAAAACCTACCTTCTCCAACAGTTATTTGCATTTTGAAAGTGGACACCCCTTCTATCAGAAAAAAAACATCATTAAGGGTCAGTTAATAAGAGCTTCAAGAATGACCACTGAGGATAAGGTATTTTTAGAAGAAATTAAATATATCAGTTTACTTTTTTAAGAAAGAGGCTACCCAAAGTCCTTAATCGATATGTTAATAAAACAGGTAGTGGACAATAGGGTTAATAAGTTCTTTCCCCTTCTTGGATCAAAGGCCAACAACATGATTCCAAAGGGCAAAAAGGAAAACAATTTAGATTTAACTTTAGTACATACATTTTCGGCTGCATCTGGTATAGTTAAAGAGATTATTAGGAACTATTGGCCTTTATTGAAGGTAAATAATGATATTGGAAAATACATCTCCCCTCAACCATCCTTTATTAGAAGAAGGGGTATGAATTTAAAGATGTATTTGAGAGGAAGGAGATGCAAGAGATTTGTAATATGAATGTTAAAAAGGGTACCTATAAATGTGGGATGTGCCGGCAGTGTGAGTACATATTACAACAACGGGAGATTTTGATCCCTTCTAGAAGAATTAAACTTACAGCATCAAGATATTTTAATTGTGCTACAAAAGGAATTGTTTATATTGGTATATGCACAAGTTGTAACAGTTTTTATATTGGGATGTCAACACGTACGCTTAGGAAAAGAATATATGAGCACATATATGAAATTGATAAGCATAAGGAATCTAATGCTTTTGATAAACACTCTTTACATTGTAAGAACATGAATATTAAATTTGCAGTTATTGAACAAATTAGTATTGATCCTAGGGGGGGTAGCTGGGAATCAAGAATTGATTTCTGTGAACTCTTCTGGCAGCTTAAAACTGATGCCAGCAAACCCCCAGGTTTAAACAATAGCATTAGTATTAACAGTGTTTTGAAATTGAGGCAGGCTAAATTATAATACATGGTTTAACATAGAGTTTCCCTTAATATTGTTTTATTATATTTTAGCATGCACCGGTATGCATATTTATTGTATTATAAATTGAATAATATTTTATTATGCTTCATAATTTTAATGTTATACTATGGGTGCAATGAAACTGATTACAGTAATTTCAGTTATTAGTTGAACAAGTTTCTTCTTTTTATTGGTTTATTTATTATATATTTTCTATTCATTGCAACATTATCTATTTAACAAGTATTGAGTTTCTGACTTTACATATTTGGATTACTGTTGATTCAAGTTTATGATTACAGATTTTGTCATTTAGATTCATTGGATAGTTTTTACAGTTATGCAATTCAGGTTTTATTTGAACTAATTGATTTTTGAGTTCAGCGAATAGTTTTCTGGACATTAGGTGAACATTTTAAATGTTTCTTTTTATAAACTCACATATATACTTTTAAGTATTACACTTGTAAATTGTGCAGAATTTTTAATGGAATATGATACAGAGTGAATATTATGATTATTTAATTAATTAATTGAACAGGAAGTTATATATATACTGATTTACCCATGTTTGTTTGTTTGTTCTGATGAAGCTTTGCATTGGGCAAAGAGAAAGTGCGCTCAACTTTTGAATTGTTGTTGTGGTTTCGGGCCGCATTGGCTGAACTAACTGTTGAACTGTGATATTACTTGTGTTTTCGGGCAGCATTGGCTGAAGTTATTGGAAATAAAGAAGTTTTTAACATCGGCTGGTCCTGCTTTTCCTGTTGTGAGTTTGGTGTTTTTGGTCCAGTAATGTTTCTTTTGGTTTTCTATGCTGGCACTTACCCATATCATCACAGTACCAAACTGTTGTATGAAGAACAGATGAACAACTTCCCAGCTTGAAACAAGGAAGCAAGGCTTATATAAATGAAACCCAACCTAATAAATCTGAACTGTTTACAAATGAAGTACTTACCTACCTGTAATCTACACATTTCTATAAATGAATGTCCATTGTTGTTTGTCATATGCTCTCTTTACTGCCAAACAGAAAGAATTATGATGTGTAAGTTATTTTTGCTTCTTAGTATATGTCAGGAATTAGATATAATGTTTCAGCTTAAATTGCATTTCTTCATAACTCCTAGAATATCAAAAGAAAATGTTCTTGTATAATACATTCAGGTTTACATTCAATGATATCTAGCATTTAACCTGACTCATTAAAGGAATGTAGAAAATGCTTATAAAAATCTGTTTAAAGAGACAGATACACATTGAATACTTATATTCTCTTCAGCAATATCTAACACACCCATATGTGTGTGTGTGTGTGTGTGTGTGTCAAATGGTCTTCTGGCTTAAAACAAGTTTATTTACAACAGAATATAAGTTCAGCTTTTCAAAAACGTGGGGAATGACAGAAACAGAAAAATAACATTTCAGTTCAGCCTTTCCACAGTTTAGTGAATATAAGGTACTTCACCCCATAGCAGTACAGAACAAAATAACATTTATAAAAGTTCAGTCTCTTTGCCCAATCAAGCAGGTATTCAACATAACTTAACAGATATTTCTAAAATTTGAGTGATAGATAAAAAACAGCACTTAAATGTTTTTCTATGTCCAACATAATAAGGTGGCATATACAACCATTCAAAAGGCTTTCAGCAACATACAGTGCAATAGCTGTAATCCATTCTGGTTTTAGAGATACACTCCACACCTTAGCTTACAGGGATACCAACTGCCATCAGCACTCCCTGTAGTCCTCATCTGGTATCCATTCTCAAGTCAGGAATCAGGAATTTGACCTCATCTGGGTTAATGTTCCCGATATTGATCCAAAAGCAACAGCCTATCTGAATTTAAGTGACTGTGGCTAGATCTTTTTGTGTATCTTGATATTAAAGGGCTGAAGGGTCAATGCCCACCTGGAGAGATTTGGCATACCTCTCAACCCTACAGATTTTCACAGACTGTCCAGATTTTTGCCTCATATTTTTGGTGTGTTCCTCCTAAAATCTGTACCTTTCTGGCAAATAGCTGAGGATTGAAGCAATTAAATAATGACAAATATTTGAGTTTAAGACTCCACATCCTTCAGATAATTCATGCTAATGCAAAACCTTTTATTCTATCAACTTTCTAAGTTTGTAAGAGCAGTATTTAAGATATGTCCCAATATGTCTCCCCATCATTTTAGGCTTTGTCCAGATTTTTTGCTCTGAGGTTGAGAGGTATGGATTTGGGCCATAGTCTTTTGGCAGAAGAGCTACTGTAATTGGACATGAGCTGTATTTAGTCTAAACTCTCTACATAAGTACTATTTGAGGGTGCTGAGGTCCCATTTCATGACACTTTCTCTTTTGATCATTAAGCATAATTTCTCAGCATTACTGATGTAGCAAACAGGGTATTTGTCCCACTCTAAAACTTGAGAAAAATGCACCTATGCCCACTTTTGAAGCATCTGTGATTACCAGTAATTGTTTAGAAAAATCTGGCACAATTAATTTATATTAGTTCCAAACAAAGCATATCTGCTGTTTGTTCAAAGGTTTGTTCTGCTTCAGCTGTCCTTTAACTTTCCAGGGTGCCTTAAATGGAGTCAGGTGAGTCAGGGTCAAGTACAGGTAGCAATAGCAGGAAAGTTACAATATTAGCAAGCCAAGCCAAGCAAAGTTTAACCTGTTTCAGAGTGGTTTGTTTTGACTGTATTTGTACTACTATAACTTTTTCAGCTTGTGGTTTCACTATCCCTTTACCTATTACATAGCCCAAAATAATGGGCTTATACCATGCCTAACTTGCATTTAGGTAGGTTAGTAGTCAATCCAGCTTCAATCAGATAATTTCAAACAGTTTAAACCTTAGGAGACGGCATTCCCATTCCTCAGAAGATGTTACTTCATCATCCAGATAAGCTGCTGCATATCAGATATGAGGTCTAATAACTTTTCCCATCAGCCTCTGGAATGTTACATGTGCTTCATGGTGACAAAAGACAGCTCTCCATAGTGAAAGAGTCCATTTCATATGCAACACACCCTTTTTTTCTTAGGTTCTGAAGCTACCAGAATTCACTGATAGCCATACCTCTCAACCTCCTAGAGCAAGAAATTTGGACAAAGACATTAATAAAAGTGGGACAAAGGCCTAAAGATTGGGCCAGTTTTTAAATATTGCTCTTACAAACTTAGAAAGTTGATAAAATAACAAACAGGTTTTGCATTAACATGAATTTTCTGAAAGATATGAAGTCTAAAGCTCAAATGTCTGTCATTATTTTCTAACTTCATTTTTTAATGATTTGCCACTAATTTACCAGAAAACCATAATTTTATGAAAAAGTGACCAAAAATATGAGGCAGAAATCTGGACATTCTGTGAAAATCTGTACAGTTGAGAGGCATGCCCATAGCCATCAGTTAAGTACAAAGTAAATAGAAACCAAGCATTGTCCAGTGTTTTAATCATTGCCCATTCAGGGCAGAGGGTATGACGGCACAGGGTATAAACCATGTTTATATATGGTATTTAATTGTCTGAAGCTGATATGAAATCTTATTGACCCATCACGCATGGGAACCTATAAAATCAAGCTGAAAATGCTGTATTACAGTTTTGAAAGGGGATGTTTCCTTCCTCACGGATTTCTTTTGCTATACCTATCAATCCTTGGAGATACCTGCTATATAGCTGTTCAAATGGTATAAATTCTGCTGCGGCTCTAGTTACTTTCCTTCCAGCAAAGAGGAAATATGGGAGCAGATGGCCTCAGTTTTTCCCATCCTCCTCCTATAACATTTTGTAACAATGATTTTAAAATTTTATTAAAACACTCCGTTATTTTGCTATGTACTTTGCCTTGACTCTTTATAGGAGAACTGCATTAGGATATGTTATTGCCTAATCAATAATTACCAAAATATATTGATGCTTCTTACTTGATTTTACATGTTGGCTCATGGTGTCCATAGTTATGTATTCAAAATTGGCCATCCACAATGGGTGAGTATCAAAGGATTTTTAAGCCCTGGGCTGGGTGCTATCTTTTGATATTCTCAGCAAGCTGCACAAACGTTCTGTAGGCCTTTTGATAATACTAGGCTAGCTTTTGTCTTTTCCATTCCTAAATAAGCACCCAACATGTAGATATGTGCCAGCTTCTTTACAGGTGTTGTATAATACCTTGCAAGTTATAAACAGGCACAATATATGTTCTTTGTCTTTGGCCTCCATGTCCAACAGGCAGTTTCTTAGTTATGAATATAGTTATGCAGTGGACCTGTTTTATCCACTTGCTTTCCCTGTCTCCTTTACCTACATTTTCAATGTCTTTACATAGTACATAACCTTCCCACTTGGCCTTTTGAAATTGATGTTTCTGATTTGAAATGTGGCTAATTTAGCATTAATTTCAACTGTATTCTGGCATGAAATGCAAGCTTTGTTTATTTTATTAATGTATGTACCTATTCTTTTGTTGACCAGGTTACTACCACCAGGCTAATAGCCTGTTTTTTAATGGAGACTCGAGCTGATCGGGTATAGATTTTTTTTCTTCGTTCTCTAAAATGGTAACTTACAAAAAATGTTTTCTTCCAACAAAGATAATGGTAGTTTTCCTTTCTCTTCTTTAGCAGTCAATTTACCTGATGTACTCTTAGAGCTCTTCTTCTATTTGTGACTGCCCCTCTGTTTTTAGTAGAGAAACACACATGCCACAATTCAGGTCCCCCTATTTCTTTATCTTCTGCAAGTAATTCATCCTTCTCTTACTTTCTAAACCTATTTCCATTGGTGTATTCTTAACCCTAGGATCTCCATGATGCCTTCTTTTAATATCTTAACAACTGGAGTCTTTTGGTGAGACTAATTATCAAAGAAACGCACTATCAAAGAGACAAATCTTAGTTTCTTATGTTATTTAGCTCTATATTCTATTATTTAGTGTGTATTTATAATACCACATTTCTAAACAGTGTTTTTTTTAATTTATCTACAGTCATTATTTCTAAAATTGTATTTTACTTTATTTAAATGAAGTGCTACCTACAGTTTTAAAATTGCATTAAATCAGCCATTTGTTGCCTAACTGATCTGTCCATCTTGAATGTCTAGTCATGAAAATTTAAGGGACTGTACTTCAGGTGAGGTCCTAGACTAGATAAAATTTCTGACTTGAACTTTTGATAGTCACTTGCATCAGAATTTCCCAGGCTCATATAAACTTTCAGGCATTCCAGATTTTGTGAGGTGGTAAAATCTTTGGGCATTCAGTCTGGAAACTGTTTTATCGAGTTTTATGCCTTTCAATACCACCAAATAGGCCAGTGTGCCATCTTTCTTGTTTAGTTTCTTTAAAGGTATACTGGACTTTAAGACTACTCCAGTGAGGTGGGTGGTTGGGTTATTGAAATGGGTAGTTGTTGATGGTTCAGCAGATGTCCGTCAGTGGCTGTATTTCTTTCTTGAAGAGCATCTTAAAGACTGAACAGGTGTTGGGTAGTGGATGCACATATTTCCTGGAGAGCTGTAGTAGATTTTACCAATACCGCAATCAAATTTCCATTTTGAGGAGGACTCAGTAGCTACAGTTCAGTATCTTCAAAGGCTGTGACTTCAACCAACAAAATATACATATACTTTCATCATCAGGTCAATCCCTTTTCACTGCCACAAGAATTTCTTCCAAGAACAAATCCCCATATTGGCACAAGGGTTTTACCACAGCCTTAGACCAAGCTTTTTTATGGTCATGAAGATGGATACAAGATATTAGTGGTTCTCCAGTGTTTACCAGAAAGGGTTTCATACAATATATCAAAGATTCATACTCCTTTAAGAAGTGGTATGCACTCTATAGCTTACTTCTGTTAACCAGTCAGTCAGAAATTAATATACAAGCTGAGTTTGCATTCCTTATTTTGGCGTGGGGAGATTGGCAGAGCAGGTAGGAAAGTCACATTTATAAAACAACTTGCTGCTCAGCTCACTGCAGCCCACCAACATAGCATTTTGCAGTATCAAAACAAGTCCTAAAAGCAATTAACAGTTCTTCATATTTAAAACATGTGCATTTATAAGGGGAAATTAAATATTTAAACTTTTGCCAAAATATGTGGAATTAAGTGATCCTGAACAAACAGCAGTTGCAATATTTTCTGTGTCCAACATAATAGGTATTTCCAGCCTTTTACAAGACTTTCTGCAACATGCAGTGTAACAGCTTTCACCTCTTCTGGTTTGAGATATGCTGCAAACTTCACCTTACCATGACGCATTCCAGCTATCATTGTCACTCCCTGAGACTCCGATTTCAAGTCAGGAATCAGGAATCTGATATTAGCAGTGGTAAAGTCACTGATATAGCTCCACAGACAGCAGATGCTCATTAACCTTCTGTCTTTTTGTGCTCCCTACATACTCCCTGTTAAAGGGGAACCATATCTGTACTGCAGCAGCCAGTGTGTTCTCCTGGCTTAGCAGTCATTAAATCTTATTATCTGTATCTATAGTTATATTTATATCTATCTAAAAATTAGATCCTTGTAGAGAGGTACAATAGTTTGACAGCTTTAGGGGGTAAGATGTCTCCCACACTTAAGAAAAATATTAAACCACATGGAAAACTGGTATTTCTTGAGCATTGAAGTTGCTATTAAAATCAGGAAAAAGAACTACAAACTGTAGTCACTAAGCAATCTCAGCGGAGACTTCAAAATAATCAGACACACAATTTGTTTATAAACTAATAATTCTTTATTTAAAAAAAAATGTTATATAGCTGTGAGTAAACATCATTGCAAGAACCACTGCTGCTTTGTTCTAAAGAATATCATGTTAAAAGTAGGGCGAGTTCATCAAGTCTGTTTCAAAGTCCTAAAAACACACTATAAGTACCATCTTAGATCATCTCTTTGTTCTAAAGAATATCATGTTAAAAGTAGGGCGAGTTCATCAAGTCCGTTTCAAAGTCCTAAAACACACTATAAGTACCATCTTAGATCATCTCTTTGTTCTAAACAATATCATGTTAAAAGTAGGGCGAGTTCATCAAGTCCGTTTCAAAGTCCTAAAAAACACTATAAGTACCATCTTTGATCATCTCCGAAAATATGGATTGAAGGACCTAGGTTGCCTAATGGGTTGCAAAATGCAAGGAAATTAAAAGTTGACAATTTGTATTATAAAGCTACACATTACACCGGACACTGAAACAGCAAAACTATGAAATAAAAATAATTTTTTATTTGGTAATGAAGTTAATAATTATACATAAAAGGGTGTTTTAACATTGGCAGAACTCAGACTGTAATAATAATCTGAGGAAAATTTAATTTATGAGCATTAGTTTTATTATTTAAGAGATGACATTGCATTGATCTTCTTTGAAATAATATGCCTAAAACTGCATCAAATTCATTCTGTGACACATCTGAAGTTTGAGTGTCTATAAACAGAAGACTGAATTCATGTAACTAAATAATGCAAACAGGATAGTAAGATGCCCATTTTTTCATAACTAGCAGTGGATAGCCTTTAAAAGCAAGTAGCAAAGATATTTTTCAAATGAATTGGAAAAGCCTTTTACTTTATCCAAAGTCAGTATGTTTTTGTAGAAGGCCTTTACTTCACCCAAAATCAATATCTTTTTAAATATTGTTAATAACTTTTATTGGACGTTTTTTGTTAATGAAGAAAAACAAACACACATACAAGTTGGGGAAATACAGTGGAATAAGGAAGGGAAATTTTTGTACTGGACAAGAACTTTGCGTACTAAATTACTGAATAAAAATTCGCACAGCAGAGGCTGACCAAGGAAAGTACAGTTGTGTACCGTTACCATAAATGTAGATGTTCGAGTGTATTCACTGTTGCAGTCATCACACTTGGGCTATCCTGCCAGGGGTAGCCCTCAGTCGGCCCGAATACCAGAGGCTTAGTATTTCTACATCAGTTGCTGTCACTTCAGTACTGACGTCAGGTCGTCAGTGGTATAAAAGCAGGCAGCTGATGCCATTACACCAGTTCTTCTTACCCCAAATGTCAGGAGCCCCCAAATAGGGAGCTAAGTTAAGGTGGAAAAAACACCACCAGTAAAAAGTAAATACCAATAGCTCTGTAAGGAGTGAGTTAGAGAGAGAGAGAAAGAGAGACAAGGGGGCTGGAGGGTGGGAAACCAGGACTGCAACAGTGAATACACTTGAACATCTACATTTGTGGTAAGTGTACACAACTGTACTATGTTCTTCGCGTTTCACTGCTGCAGTCATCACACTTGGGATGATTCCCAAAGCTGAAGAATGGGTGGAGGCAGTCAAGAAGGGTTGGGGCTGGTTAGAATGCCCTGCAGGACTGCGGATGCAAAGCCCGCCCTGGATTTGGAAAAGATAGGCAAGTGGTAATGCTTGGTGAAGTTATGAATAGAACTCCAAGTTGCAGCTACCAGAATGTTCCTGGTAGGGATTCCTCTGAGAAAGGCTGTAGAGGTTGAAGTTGCCCTAGCTGAATGTGTTCTGACCCCCAGAGGAGGTAGTTTCCCATGGTGTTTGTAACAGAAATGGATACAGTGTGCTATCCATTTGGAGATGGTTTGTTTTGATATGGCCCTGCCTTCTGTCCCTGGTGCAATGCTGACTAGTAACTGATCAGATTTCCTAAAGGACTTAGCTCTATCAAGGTAGAATCAGAGCTGTCTGTGCACATCTAAAGAGTGGAGGATCCTTTCCCCCTTATTTTGAGGATTAGGGAAAAAGGTGGGCAAATGGATAGATTGGTTGAGAGCCACACTGGACACCACTTTAGGCATGAAGGTTGGGTTAGTCCTGAGGGAGACCCTGTCAGCATGAAAAATGATGAAGGGTTCCACAGCCATAAGTGCTTGTAGCTCAGACACTCTTCTAGCTGAAGTGATGGCCAAAAGCAAGGCTGTTTTCCAAGAGAGGAATTTTAACTCTGCTGATGCTGCAGGCTCAAAGGGGGGTAGCGTGAGCTTTTCCAACACAAAGTTAAGGTCTCAAGCAGGGGTAGGGGCTCGTATTGGTGGCCTTAAGTTGTTAGCCCCTCTCAGGAATTGCTTGATGAGAGGGTGTGAGAAGAGAGGTGGGTCAGTGCTGTAATGAGCAGAGATGACAGAGGCATGGATCTTAATGGGAGAGAAGGATAGGCCCCTGTGAAGTAGGTCTGCTAGGTAATCCAGGATGAGAGGCCAGGCGGGTTGTGCTGGCTCTGCTCCTTTAGTCTGGATTCAGGAACAATACCTTTTCTACTTGTCAGCATAGGATTTTCTAGTACTGGGTCATCTGGCTTCATGTATGACATCCAGTACCTGCTTGCTTAGGTTGGCCACTGGAGAAGTCAAGGAATAAGCCAGGCTGTAAGGTTCAGGGTCTGCAGTTGCAGATGCAAGAAATGTCCCTCCTGCTGAGTCAGGAGAGTTGGGATCTGAGGGAGGTGCCAAGGAGCCAACGGTGACAGACTGTGCAGTAGTGGGTACCAGTCTTGGCGTGGCCAGTCTAGGGCAATCAGGATTGCCCTTGGTCTTTCCTCTCTTATTTTGAGTAATACTCTTGTAAGAAGAGGTAGAGGGGGAAATGCATAGATTGAGAGGTGTGCCCACTGGAAGGATAGGGCATCCACTTTCCAAGCCTTGCTGTGAGGTTCCCTGGTGCAGAATTTGCTGAGCTGATGGTTGTAGGGGGAGGCAAATAGGTCCACTTTTGGGGTACCCCATTTCTAGGTCACAAGGTTGAAGGTGTTGTGGTTTAATTGCCACTCACGTGGGTCTAGGAGATTTCTGCTTAAGTTGTCTGCCAGACAGTTTTGGTTGCCTGGCAGGAATTGAGGTTGCAGGTAAATATGCATGGCTGAGGGCATGTTCCAGATGGTCATGGCTAGCCTGCAGAGTGGGTAAGAGTGGGTTCTGCCCTGCTTCTTGATGTACCACATCACTGTGGTATTGTCAGTTTTGATTAGTAGAGGCCCCAGAGAGAGTAGGGATCTGAAAGCTGTCAGAGCGTGCTGAACAGCTAGCATCTCTTTTTGGTTTATGTGCAGATAAATTTGATTTGGGCTCCAGTGGCCCTGAATGCACCTGCCATCCAGATGTGCACCCCAGGCATAGTCTGATGCATCTGTGGTCAGGGTCTGTGTGGCGTAGGGTTGTGTAAAGGCAAGCCCCTTGCTGTGGTTGCATGCTGCTGCCCACCAAAGGAACTCTTTCCTTAGACAAGGTATCATAGGTATGATAGTTTCCAGGTCCTGAGAATGTTGGTACCAAAGACGTTTTAAGTACCGTTGGAGTTTCCTCATATGCAGTATGGCATATGGAATTAGTAGACTGCAGGAGGCCATGAACCCTAGATCTTGCAGGATTTTCCTTGCAGATAACTAGGTTCTGGTGGCTATTTGGGAGAAGCAGACTGTCGGATAGGCTTGTTTTTCTGGAGTAAGGAATGCCTTCTGGGATGCTGTGTCCAAGCTTGCTCCTAGGAATACAATTTTTTGACTGGGGACTAGTTTGGATTTCTTTTTGTTGATAGTGTACCCCAGGGAGGTTAGAAGGTCCTTTACAAATGTCAGGTGCTGCAAGAGCTTTTCCTGACTGTCTGCCTGAATCAGGCAATCATCCAAGTAGGGGTAAATTTGAATCTTTCTCTGTCTGCAATAGGCAATGGCTGGAGCCAGGCATTTTGTGAAAACTCTGGGAGCAGTGGATAAGCCAAAGGGAAGTGCAGAAAACTGATAATGCATAGATCCTGCCCTGAAACGTAGATATTTCCTGCAGGAGTCCCTGATTGGGATGTGCAGATAGGCCTCCTTTAGGTCTAGGGTGGCTAACCAGATGTCTTTGGACAGCATAGGGAGCAGCTACTGTAGGGTGAGCATTTTTAATTTTGGCACCACCAGGAAGGTGTTTAGAATGGATAAATCTAAGATTGGGTGCCAGGTGCCCTTTTTTCTGGGTACCAGGAAAGGTCTGGAATAAAAACCTTGGCCTATTTGTTCTGCAGGAACAGGCTGAATTGCCCTTATGGAGAGCAGGGACTGAACTTGGTTTTGTGCCCCTGCCCACTGGTTTGGAAGAAGGTCTGGGAACCCTTTTGGGGTTGGCAGCATGTGGAAATAAAATTTGTACCCCTGGGATACTGTGTTGAGGACCCATTGATCATTGGTGATGGAAGTCCAGTTTTTTGCATGGTGGGAAAGTTTTTCTCCTAGGGGCATGAGCAATTAATTGGGCAGAGGTGAGGGGAGGAATTTAGAAGTCATTGTGAATTCTTTCCATAAGGGGGTGGCTTATCACTCCCTGTTTTAGAAGTGGAGGTACTCCATTGCTTAGATCTCTGCATACCCTGAGACTGTAGTCTGGAGGGTCTGTTTCCCATAGGTCTAGTTTAAGGTGGCCTTGAAGGGGCTGGAAAGTACCAATGTTTTGACAGGCAATGCCTATTGAATCTTGGAGGCTGTACTTGCAAAAAATCTTTCACTGTCTGCATACACTTAGCTTTTTCTTCCAACTTTTTTATAACCTCTTCTGCTTTGGTGCTAAACAGATTGTCCGTGTTCAGAGGTGTGTCCAATAATTTTGATTTGACATGGTCTGGCAAGGTCTGCTCCTTCAGCCAGGCATGCCTTCTAAGTACAGAACCTGTGACTGCTGCCCTGTAAGACGCTTCTTGGACATCAAACCCGCATTGCAGGGTATGCTTGCTGACTTGGCTTGCAGAATGCATAAGCTCCTGTAATTCTTTATTTTCTGCACAGTCAGGGAAGGAAGACAATTTTTGCTTAATAAGTTCCATAGCATGTTGCTGGTATTTCAGCATGTGGAACTGACAATTTAATGCTCTAATCGCAAGAGTTGCAGAGGTGTATATGTTTTCACCCCATCTGTCTAAAGCTTGGGAATCCCTGTCCGAGAGGGTGGGATTCTTAGCTGTAATTGCTTTTATTCCTTTAGGTCCTTGGGAGATGACTTCTGGGTCAGCAGTGGGATTTTTGAAAAGAAATTTGTGTGAGTCAGGGATTCTGTAGTACCTGTCAGGTTTCCTGGGAGCAGGGGGTAAAGTATCAGGAGTTAGACTGGATTCCATAAAGACATCATCCACAACATCCAGAACAGGAGGGATAGCTAAGGGTCTGTGTTGTGGTAAATCTAAAAATTCCCTGAGTCTCTTTTTGGACTGAGGATAATCCTGAGATTCCCAATGGAAATGCTCTCTCAAAGTATGTAGGGTTTCACCAAAAGAAAAATCTTCTGGAGGGGAGGCAGAAGGAATGGATTCCTCTGCATCTGAATCCTCATAGGCAGATAAGGGCATGTCTTCATAATCAGAAACCTCAGAGTCGTCAGACTCTTCGTCAAATAAAGCTGCTGGGGACAAGTCTCTTTTTCTTTTAGCGGGGGAAGGTTGGCTTCCCTTAATCAGCATGATAAGGTCTTCTGCCATTTTAAGCATCTGTGATTGTGGCAAGGAAGCAGGCGCTTGAGTTTGGGTCATTGTTTTTTTAGTCATAGCTCGTACTCTTGGCCTTAGAAACTCAGTAGTTTTAGAAAGAACTGAAGATGTGAAAGAAGTCGTCGGTTTGTGTCGAATATCCATAGTGCAAAGAACTTCCTCAGAAGCCGGTGCCTGCACAGTGGCTCCGGACCCATCCAAGGTAGAGACATCTGCAGGTTCTGTAGTCAAAGAAGAGTCTTGCGGCATACTGGACTCTGAACAGGTCTCGGTAGCGGCCTAAGAATCCATCAAAATGGGCATCAGGGGCTGCGAATACCTCACTGAGTACTGGCAAACTGGCGACTAGCTTAACGGAAGCATCGTTGGTAGTTTTGGACCTGTGCGGTCTGTCTCTGTCTTTATCCTTACTTTTTTTGGAAGATTGGTAGTTGGATGGCTTACTGAAGCCATTTTGGAATACAGAGATTGAGAACAAAAGTATTTAGCTACAATAAGGGCCTGATGATGAATAGTTCGGGCGTTGAACAAAGCACAAAACTGGCAGCAAGGTACGTTGTAGTCTGGGCCTAAACAGGTGACGCAGTAAGAATGGAAATCTCGGTGTGGTATTTGCTTTCCACAGGCGAGACAATTGAAAACTTTTTCCTGACATCGGTTAGAGCAAGAAAAAAGGATACCCAACAGGGTACTTAGCTTTAGAAGACTTCAACTTCAATTTCGGAAACAAAAACTCAGGTAGTGGCCGACCAGCACTCGTGCAAACTGCTTCTGCTTCGGGCTCCTCGGCAAGAAAGACTGATGTAATGGTGTCGGCTACCTGTTTTTATGCCACTGACGACCTGACATCCGTCTTGAAGTGACAGCAACTGATGCAGAAATACTAAGCTTCTGGTATTCGGGCCAACTGAGGGCTACCCCTGGCAGGATAACCCAAGTGTGATGACTGCAACAGTGAAACACAAGGAACATCAAATATACCATGAATCAGTTCAGTCATCAGTCAGAAAATACATGATCCCATTTGTTTTTAAATGGAGTTTTGCAATGAAAATGTGCTATGCTATGCATTTTGAAATAGTATGTATTCATTCACTATTTAAATGATGCATCAAGTCTTTTGAAACAAATGCCTTTGTTTCTAATGCTGTAATGCATTGGGAATCGAAAATTCTATTTACTATCATAGCTTTGATTAATCTGTTCTCTGCTTACCATTGAAGTTAAATCAATCAACAACTCTCTACTGAGTCATAGGCTTCTTCTCCATTACTAGAGAGGGTGTCCAAGAGACCATTTAGGAGCCTATCCAAATTTATGACTTGCCTCAGAACACTGTCTAAATAACCTGCTCAGACAGGTGAACTGAGACTGACAGATTCAAACTCTGGACTACAAGAAACAGACTGTTAACATTGTAAAATCTTAGTCCTCTTCATGGACAGGTTACAAGAAATGTGAAATCAAGGCATCACAACTTAATTTGTTTCCTTGTTTTTTAAACTGTAAATTAAATATACCTGTCAGTTTATTGAAATTGTATGACAGAAATGCAGCCTACTATATGGCACTGCTCTTACAGTGTTATCAGACTTAGTGAAACGTGTATTAGTCCACACTAATTATTAGTCCTTATTTCTTCTGGTTAGTCTTTATCCTTGCTCGGTGATACTCAATCAAGCATTAAAAGAATATAGCCTTCAGCGGTCTCTCCGATTATCTTCTTCATCCAACCTGCAAGACAATGGGCAGGCAGGCATACAACACCCTTCCCTTCCCTTTCCTTTCCTCGGGAGAAGTTGATTGACCTGTTGCATCTATGCCCCTCACCACCCATGGGTTACTGCTACTGTCTTTTGAGCACAGAAAGTACAACCATATCATTGTGCTGCAATGTTGTGCAGTCTCAGGGAAGCATGCTCTGGTAGATAGTGAACCGCACTGGTACACATACTCAAGGTAACAGCTACATCTGTACATGTATAGTGCATCGACCCATGGCTTGGTTCCCTTATCACCTCTGTACACCCCCTGTAAACATCTAAACTGCACTAATACACACTAACTGCTTTTCCCCACTAGCTCGAGGATATAGAGTATGAACCTTGACATTTGAATAAACAGGATTTAAAGCAGCTTATTTGACAAGTAAAAAGCAGTAGCACACCAGAATTTGCAAAGCTGTGAAACCATTCAACCAGGTCATCAAAAGATAACACTTACATTAAATGTAATACTTAAATTTCCAGATTAAAGATGAGGTTGCTGTCAGCAGTCATAATACCATTCATAACATCTGACTGGATCAACACAATAGCACACTTTGTGTAATACAGATCTGAGGCCAAATGAATGATCAATTTACCACCATTTTATGGACTATGTTTGCAAATAGCTTAGTCTCTATACTGCATTCAAGAAAAGAAATCACTCTGCAAAGTAAGAACTTTAAACGATGGACTCTATATATCTACAGTTCTACTGGTCAGAGCCTAATGTTTATGTCAGCATGGTCATCAGATATGCAGGTGCAGACTCCTAAATTGCAAATTTAATTCATAAATGACATGCTGTATGCATAAATAATAGTGTCAACATATTCTGTTGTTATATCCAGTGGCGGCTGGTGACTTCAAATCAAAGGGGGGGGGGCTGCAGGAGACAGCTGAATGGGTGGGGCCAATGGGAAAGGGTGCGGCCAACTAGAAAGGGGAGAAGCTATGCTCAAAACATCCAAAACTGAAACTTTAAATACGTTACCCTGTGTGCCAAACCGTCATTATGAGAGTCCAATCAAGACAAAATGAAGTGTAGAAGAAAAAAATATTTCAGTGCATTGGCTGCATGATAGCTTACGTAATATCTAGATGGAAACAAAAAGGTTGCAAGGCATAAAAAAAAAAATACTTTTTAAATACATTACTGGAATGCAGTCAAAGTCAAGTAAATAAAAAAAAAACAAGCAGCACTCAACTCAAACCACTTCTCCTTGCACTACAGTTCTAATTATAATTTATATTCAGCTTTATAAAAGTACCAAGTATAATGCTGAAAGTAACAATCTCTGTGATACCCCCACTTGTAAAAACGTTTCTTATCCCAAAAAAACCTGCTGCCTGACAACAACTATTTACTTATTTCATGGGGAAAGCATGATTTAAGTAAAAAAATGAACAGCAAACAAGAAACAAGCTCAAGCTAAATTGCTTAAAGGATTACTGCAAAGGTTATGGGCCACACATGTCCTACTCAACAAAATTAATAAACAAAACAGCAAACAAGCAGCAACTAGATAACTACAGTCTCGTGGAAATTCCACTTAATGTTATTTGTTCAGTGCTGCACCTTATCAGAGCAAGCGCTTCCTATCAGAAAGTTTACTGTCAGGTTCTAAAACTCACATGATTTTAAAAACTTTGCTGCTGCTCCATTTCACTTTAATTCTAATCTTATCTTGACTTCAGGGTAAAATAATGTCTTAAATCTGAGATATGAAATTGTTTTAAAAGAGAGTTTGTGACTTAGCACGACCTGCTTACAAAAGTTTGCTCTACTGAGCTCCACTAACAGAACTCCCTCAACAGAGGTAAGGCTGCATAAGCAGCATTTTTAACAAAGAATATGAAGCCTTCCTTGTTTTGCTTTATCATCATGAAAAAAAGAAATGATGAAATAAATGCTTAACACTTGTGCAGGTATCTATTGTGTTCCTTTTGAGCCAATGCATTAATATTACAATTGTTCTTGACTCAAAGAATAACAAGCCAAACAGAGAATACTGAAGTATGTTATCATTATGCATAAAGCTGTAAATGTCAGAGGATGAAGGTGACAGTGTTACTCTGTGGAAATTAACTGTTTGTAGTAAATCAGATCTTCAGTTCTGTCTTATGAACATACGTGTCTCTATGATACCTTATATCAGAATCTCATATTTCTGCTGTTCTCATTTGTCAGATGCAGGTTAATCACATGTCATGACTGGCAATGATTAGGAGGTTAGTGTGCCAAAGTGTTCTGCTCTAGGTCAAAGGTTAACAAATATAGTGAAACAGCAACATTTAAAAAGAGATTGCTGATATCAAATATTCCCTTAAAACGTTTCTGCAACATTCATCAGATCACCTCTCATGCAAAAGATTTCATAGTTTATGTCTGCCTTTGTACACGTTCTTCTTTCTTGAATGCTCCTCACATACAAAAAAAAATGCATTCAGAATGCCAGCAAAGTTTATTTCGAGGATTTTTCTGTTTCAGAATGTACATTTATAAAACACACACACACACACACACACACACACACACACACACACACACACACACACACACACACACCTGTTTCCCGATCGTACACCCTACCTGTCTCACAGCCAGGCGATCCGATCCTGTACTCGGCTCATCCCGCAGCTTCTCAGTCTTCCATGCTGGCGTGCTATAAATCCATCCTACAGCTCCTCGATCTCGGTCCTCCATGCTGGCATGATCCTGCAACTCCCATTCTAGCCTGCGCATACTCTCCCGCGAGATGTGAGGAGGCTGGAGCCTCCCTGCTATTGGTCGAGACTGTGGGCGATGCAGTCTGGTGACTGTCTGGTTTGTGCGGTCGTCACCGCACAGATCTCTGGGTTGGAAGGGAGGAGTTTACTCCCTTCCCTATCCGGACTGCCTAACTGAGCAGTCTGGAGCTCAGGAATACCTGAGCATGCGTGCTTGGTGTTCTGGTCTGCCTAACACAGCAGCCAGGAACTAAGCACGCATGCGTGCAGTCCGAGATTTTTTTTTTATTATTTTCATTTTTTATATGTTCTATTTTTATTTTTTATATGTTCTATGGGGACTGGGGACTTTATTTCACAGGTGGGAGGGCTGCAGTCCCGCAGTCCAATAGCACAAGCCGCCCCTGGTTATATCTCCTTGAAGCTGGCAATTTTAATCCTTTATCCTGCCTGTATGTTTCACCACAAATTTTGTGAAAGGTAAAAAAAAAAAATCTTTACACTGCTCCTTACCAGTATTCCTACCAATACTTTTAATAGTCAATGGTTCATAAAGATTAGTATTAAAGGAGAAGAAGTTTGGTTACAAAAGCGTGGATAAAAAGTTTTATTATGCTAACATCGTGTGGATTTCACTCTGTTTTTCCTGCATCTTCCAGTCTGGTTTTTGATTTTTTGTGGTCATTCAGGAGCATTTCTGCATTTCTGGTGTTATTAGTATTAAAGGTTTTTTTCTTAAACTGCATCTTTATGACTGATGAAAGTGCTGAGGTCATGATTCATTACATCTTGTTCTGATATATGTCTATCATCAAACGCTGAATATTCCACAAACAAGGTGACAGTGTAGAGTGGCATGTTACTACGAGCCATGAGTAGGAGCAAACAATATTCCAACAAGGAGTTTTACTGAAAATACACAAGTTAAAAATTGTAGATTAAGCACTTTTGTCCCATTTCATCCGGACGTTCCCAGAATAATGCCAAAATAATAAAATGTTCCTTATATAGAGATGAGCAGCATGTTCTATCAATTAATCAAACTGGAAAAA